>NW_013666406.1:71074-95941 GCF_000517525.1 Limulus polyphemus
TAATGTTATGGTTAATTTAAGTGGCTATTGTTCGGGACGAACAATACTAAGGAAGGGGCAGTGTTACGACAGCGTAAGTCACGTGACGCTGGTAACATGGGATGAGTATCTAGAAGCTTCACGAAGAGACGAGTGTTATCTAGATGTACGCTTTTATAATATATAAGCCGGCAAATAAAGTGACGGCAGGATAGAATTGCAGACAGGCAGAGACAGGGACGGACAATTGAGACAAGCGTGGTAGTGACCGTAAGTAAAGTGCGTGAATCGTTGTGAATTATAGCGTGTGTTTAAGTTAAAATGACTGTGGAAATTAAGTGCATTGCAAAGTTGAGTTGAGAAAGAATAAACTAGTTTTATTTAAGAAAGGACTTGTGTGGCTGAAGTTTTTCGGAAAGAATTTCTACGGAAAATTAACAAACGACCAGAGACGTAACAATAAATTGATTTTATTTCAAGATAGGCGTGTTCTTATAAATAGGAAAATAATAACAGGGAAGATCAAACCTAATTTGTTGACTATAGACATAAAGGCAAAAGTCAGAGATAAATGCCACAAGTTTAAGTAATTTACAGATAGGTTGAAAGATTTTAAAAAAGCTTTAGGAAAGCTAGAGATTTGGTTACAAAACCAATTAGGAAATCCAAAAGAGATTATGAGAAACAGCTGGCTGATAATGTTACAACTAACAGCAAGGTTAAAGAGGGTTAAAGGTAAGCAAGCTATTAAACTAGAAACTGGGTCCTTGAAGAATGGTGATACCAAGTTTTCTTATTTTCAGTTTTTTACAAGAAAATATATTAGCAATATCCTTGACCAGGAACATTTTATGGGAAAGATTGTAATTGACCTGAATCATTTAGATGTTATCCTAGCGGTGGTGAATAGAAATATTGACTGATTATAATATATAAAATACCAGGTTTGAAAGAAGGTTAAGCAGTAGATATGCAAGCCTCTCTCTATTTCGCGCAGATAGCCCTCGAGTACGTTTGTGCGAAATTCATAACAAATCAAATCAAACTCTTATTTATCTGCAGTAGGTCAACATACAATGGACAGGTATGTGGCGATTGTAGAGTTGTTAATGTATTCTTGTGTTTAAAGTGGAAAATAAGAATTGTTCTGGAAATTATTAGACTAATTAATCTAATTACATCAATTAACAATATTTTCTTGACACAGCCGAACAAATTTATTCAACGAAGCTCACTCTACAAAAAAACTTTTTCATTACCAACAAAGCACACTATCCGGATTTAGATATCAGCATCATTAATCAAATATTCTAGGTCAAATAAAACGGACACTTTCAACTTTTAATTATAAACTTTCAATTTGCAAATACCAGTACGTAAATGTTAGAATGTTTATTACTCACAGCTTAATGGATGCAACAGAATTTGTTCAACATTTAAAAACTTCTTGAACAGAGCTCACAAACTCTTTCATTTTTCACAAACGAGGTTTATCTCGCATTTCGAACACAAAATGTATTCGGATCTGTGGAAGATTTATCACTTTACTTGCTACTGTTTAGAATTTTTACATAATATCACGATCTTTAAAAACAATTCATTGCAACACTTTAATTCTTTTGCAGATTATCTAGGGTAATAGTAAACCACTTTAGTATGGGTTGTGGCTTCCGTTAATTTAAACTCTTATTATGTTTAGTAGATGGCGATATAGCAATTACATATATATTATGACATTACGTCATTAATAGTAGTTAAGTTACATTAGTTTCCCCTAATTAGTTTCTTTGTCATAGATAAGATTGTTGCAATTTTCCTTTCTAAGTCTTATTATTATTACTGAACTTTCTCGAGGCTTATCGCGTTTATATTTCTGCTTCTTCTTCTTCTCTCTGAATCGGGATTTAGGTCGTTTTTACGACCTGGGAGGGTCAGGTTCAGGTAGACCTCTTCCTCCCTTCTGTACTGTTGTTATAATTTTTCTTAGGTTCAGGTTTTTTTTTGGTTGGCTGGTTTGATATGGAGTTGATTATTTCTATTAGTACTTTCCTTTTCAGGGCCATGTCCGTTTTATGTTTTCAGGTTCTATATGTGTGTGTTGACCTATTTTTAGGTGTTTATGTTCTTTGGATCTATAGTAGGAGTAGTAAATGTGGTAATAAGGGTAGTAGTTGTTGTGCTGCTATTTTTGTGATTAGTGTAAATGCATCCTCTTCGTTTTGGGGGCTGTTATATTTTTCTTGGAATATTCTGAATATGTTTTTGATTGTCTCTACTACTTTGTTTGAGAATTCCTGTATTTTAGGAGGTATGGATAGAGGTGTCTTCATTTGTTCTGTTGTTTCTTTAGTTTGTGTGTTGATTTTTACTTCCCGTGCTTGTGTTTGTGTAGTTGTTTCCGTTCAGGCGTGGGTTTTTAATGCTTGTGTGTATGTCTGTGTGGTAGACTGTTTGTTTGTATTGGCATTTTGTTGAGGGTTTGGTGTAGGTAGTAATGGTGTTTTTCTTTGTGTGCAGTTTACTTCATAATTTTGAGCTTGTGTGTGTATGTTGTTTTGTATATTGATTATTCTTGTTTTAATAGTTTTATATTTCTGGCATCCTTTATAGTTTGCTACATTTCTGCTTTGAAAAAGGTTTGGTTTGTTTTGAATTTCGCGCTAAACTACACGAGAGCTATCTGCGCTAGCCGTCCCTAATTTAGCAGTGTAGAACTAGAGGGAAGGCAGCAAGTCATCATCGCCCACCGCCAACTCTTGGGCTACTCTTTTACCAACGAAAAATCACATTATAACGCCCCCACGGCTGAAAGGGCGAGCATGTTTGGTGGGACGGAGATTCGAACCCACGACCCTCAGATTGTGAGTCGAGTATGCAAAGTGTTGCTGTTTTTGCTTTGCATATAAATAAATATTGTATTTCACTTTACATCATGTATACAGTCAGTTTATTCTTGGAATTTAAACTCAGCCAGTTTAGCTAAGTTCAGATTCATTGCTGTAGGAAGCAGTTTTGTAGTAGTCAGGCCATTGCCACAGCTGTATGACATTTTTATCCTTCATATCCATGAAAGCCTTTCCAACCATCAATCCCTTAGTACATCCATGAAAAAGTGGTCAGGCCATAGCCTGACTGGCCTTACCGCTTCTTTGTTATGTAAATATCCTGCATGAATCTCCCGTTATAAAGTGTACACACCTAATACTCGTACGGAAATCAGTTTCACCTGAATACACCACGCGTATATTACTGTAGTAAAAGGTTTTGTTGTGGTTTTTGTAAAAAGGTAATTTTAGTAAAATGATTTTGTTTCACTTGGAACTGATTTGTGTTAAAGGGTTTTATTTCTATTGTGTGCATTATTTTGCAGAAAGATATTTCGTTTTTTTTATGTGTTTCAGTAAGGATTTTATTTTATAGTGAATTCCAATCAGATGTCATGAAGGTTTAGGTTTATGGTTAAGAATGCTCAATGGTTTTGATCATTTTAATGCGTCCATTTTCGGAGTATTGTAGCACGTGAGCTGCACTTGACTCCTATAAAAGGTTTCACTGTTGTATGTACATTCAGTTACTGTGAAGAGTTTTCCACATATTTTACTTTGGCATTGTTTCAGGGTACCTCAGTATTTAATGATTATTTATGTGTTCTATGCAGTACTGTATTTAAATGTTAAAAGAGTTTTTATGTCGAATGTTTTCTCACATTAAAGATTTTGTTTTGTGTTTTTTATTATTAAAGGGTCTATCAGTAGGAAAGCACTAAGTTTATGGACTAAAATTCAGGGTTCGATTCGCCGTAGTGGACACATCACATAAATCAATGTGGTTTTGCTCTTAAATTAACAAAACAAACAAATATTGTTAAAGGGCTTATAATTTTATGTATTATGTGTAATTATCTTCGTTAAAACATTATTTTTAATGTATGATTTTCTTTGTTTAAGGGTATTTTCGTGTATTTTCTTTGTTTAAGTGATTTCCTTTGTTCTTGTTTTGTAAAGTGTAATTTTGTTAAATCATTTCTCCTAAAGGGGATGGGTGAACTGTGTAACTATTTTTATATTATTGTTTAATATTGTTGTTTTTGCCATTTTACTTATTAGTGTTGTTGGTGGGGCAAGTAATTTTACTAGGGCAAATACAAGTTACCCTATTTTCTTGAGTAACACACATTAAAAGTTTGAATCTTTTTACAGTTTTAGAATTAGGGATGGCTAGGTCAGTCTTGAAGTAAGTGGAGGAGGAAAGTGGACGCAGGATAGTACCACGTATTTTCTACACCTGTAGTTAATATGTAAATTTATATTTTTATTTCATTCCAGTTTGGGCTGAGAAATTGTTCAAGTAAACACATCTAACTATTTTTGATTCTACACCGACATGTGGATTCACTAATTTGCCATTTTTCTTTATTCATACTTTTAGTAGACTTAGAGATTTTGCTGGGATTTTAATAAATGTTTTGGTTTATAACGTAACTTTAACTTACGATGAAAGACTTTGTTTTGTATTTTACTTAAATGTTTTAGTGTCATAGTTTAACTTAACCGGACTGAAGAACGAATGCCCACAAATGTTTCAATTTCATTCTCTCGTGTGCCCCCCCCCCTCCCAGTGGCACAGCGACATGTCTGCGGACTTACAACGCTAAAAACCGGGTTTCGATACCCGTGGTGGGCAGAGCACAGATAGCCCATCGTGTAGCTTTGTGTACAACTACAAACAAACCTTTTCTCGCTGGTTCAGCCCATTCACCACAGACCCACTTTAATTTACTTTCTTTGTGTTTTGTAACTGTGATTTGTGTGTTAGAAGAGATTGTGGTAAACCTTTTTTTCTGTGTTTCGACTCTTTCTCCACGATAAGCTCAGTCACTGTACAGAAATATATACAAACTCATACTCTGTAACTTGGTATTCTTTGAACCTCCAATTAGTAGGCCTAACTAATCCACAGGAAAAAAAAAGTGTACTGGGAAATACCACAAAGCAAAATAAACAAAACTATTAGTTTATTTTCTATTCAGAGTAAGTCGAAAGTCTGTGCATAATGAAAATGCCAACGTGTTTACAACAATAAAACAACTACCATACTGGACTCTCTTTGGCACAGGTCTCAATAATTTCGGAAATTAAATATGTATTAAATTATATTACAGAAAATGTTACAGGAATACGAGTCTTGACTACTTTACTCTTGTCACAGTTTAAATAACTGTTAACTTCACGCTTCCGTAACTAGTTTAGAAAATGTCTGCAGTCAATTAATTACATTAAGGTTTTTTTTTTTTTCATTTCTATGCAGGTGGTTATGAAATTCTTGTAAATTGGATGTTGACAGGTTGTAAACATATACTAATCCTTCTGCTTAAATACAGATTACATACAGCATTAACTATTTCACAGCAGCTTCTGTCAGATTGGCCCTGTGTGTGTGTGGTTGTCCACCCTAGGATGTGGCAAGCCCATCCCAAGAAGTGATATGAATACTTGTGCAACTTGATTGAAAAATAGGGTTCTCTGCCTTGAATTTGTCATCTGTAATAGTCATTGTGACGTAGTTAATCTATGGATTATGATATGACTTATTTGGAAATCCCTTTGTCTGACTTGAAAGAGCAGTATAACATAATTTGTTCCGTCCTCGTCCTGTGAAGACGTTTTTGGAAATCCTTTCCATCCCAAGCAACCAATTTAAGTATAAACAGCTAGTATCCACCTATTTATTCACTTATTTTTCTTTTGCTGTCCGTGTTCAATTTTTCCAGAACCTGTGATTTGTGAATAATTTAACATCTATATACCTGAATAACACAGCTGATTTACGTAGTAATGACAGAAATAGAGAGAGAAAAAAAAATTTATCTATGTAATCTTATTTCAGTAGTTTGGCTGTTAAATACAAAGCTACACTATAGGCTATCTGTGTTCTGCCTATCGAACCCCGAATTTTAGCGTCATAAGTCTGCAGACTTACCACTGAGCTACTGGGGGTCTTTATAAGCAATACAGGTTATATACATACATACAGGTATAAAGTAAGTGATGGAGTAAGGGTATATTCCTGTCGTGTTAATAACCTGAGGGTTCCAAACAAAGTAATTCGGTATGTTCTGTTTGTTGATCCAGTTCAAGTGAAATCTTTCTTTCTCAATTTGTAAATATGTTGTTGCTGTTTTTGGCACAAGACTACACGGTGGGCTATCTATACTCTTTCTACCGCGAGGAATTAGAGTATTATAAGTCCATAACCTTATCACTGACCCACTAAGTGACTTCGAGGTATGTTGAAAAATAGAAACAACATCGTATTCGTGTAGTCATAATGTTACCAATTTTCCAGTTGAAGGCTACATTACTGACGAGTGGCTTTGGTGTGTTTTGAATTTCACGCAAAGCTACACAAGAGCTATCCGTGCTAGCCATCCCTAGGTTAGGGCACTCGACTCGCGATCTCAGGGTCACGGGTTCGAATACCCGTCACACCAAACATGCTCGCCCTTTCAGCCGTAGGGGCGTTATAATGTGACGGTTAATCCCACTATTCGTTCGAAAAGAGTAGCCCAAGAGTTGGCGGTGGGTGGTGATGAATGTCTTCCCTCTAGTCTTACACTGCTAAATTAGGGATGGTTAGCATAGATAGCCCTCGTGTAGCTTTGCACGAAATTCAAAACCAAATAAACCAAGTTTAACATCACAAAACGCTTTTGGCGACTGAAGCTTTAAAAGAATACTCTTCTTATCAAGTCATGTTGGATTGTATTTCTTCCAACTTATGAAAGTTTCTTTTCTTTCGTGTTTTAATATGTTGATACTATGGTTGTAACACTTTTATACAATAAAAGGTAATATATACGTATCCAGGAAAATACCAACATTTTAATAGGTTGTTTGTGTTCAAACTTAATGGTTCTATGTGAACAGGATGTATCCAGCTCTGAATGACACTAATCCCATCCCAAGACTGTTAAACATGGTATGGGCTAGTGCATGTGTTTTTTGTTTGTTATGTAGCCAGTACACTAGATAACTCATTAATTATTCTTTGATAAAATATGTGGCATGTTGTACATATACAAAAATATATATACAAATGAAACTCTGCTTTCTCCATTAAAGAGACGTGCATAACATAGCATTCTGGAAACTAACGGCAAAGCTTGAACTTGATTATAGTTCCATGTGAAGCCCTAGCCTTATTTGCATCAGAATTACACTTGTAATAATCTAGTTCCCAACTGCACTTTTACAGAGAAGCCAGCCTTAAAAATAGTCTTAGTACCTGCAACAGCTTACATCACTGTCATTGTTTTACTTTGTTAATACAGCTTTCTGTTGTTTTTTTTTTAAATGAAGCAGTTGTGTCCAGTCTTATTCCTTTTTGGACAAGTTTGAATTATTCACACTGCAAGCTTTTCCTATAAACCTTCTGTTTGCAGACTTAATATTTTTTTATTTTAAAAGTGGCAGGAATTTAGTTTTAAAAGAAAAATTCATCAAATTATTCCCAACTGGGGTGTGCAGAGATATTAATATCCCCCTTCACCCCACTTATGTTAGTTATGTATACCAAAAGTGAACTTTGTTTGTCGTATTATTTGAGGAAGGTTTCTGATTTATACCGTGAGTTTGAAATTCTTGAAACTTAACAGGATTTAAAATTTTGATAACAATATAAAATTTGAATATAGACTAAGAGTAACAATTGTCAGATGGCAATAGGTAAAGGTGAAGGCTGTGGTTGTAGAGGTGGTTTGCAACATATTTTGACAAATAACCCAAGCCCTATGACAAAGTCACAAAGTGGCAGAGATCTAAAAATCCAATGAATTGGCTATGATCAACAAATACAATGCCACAGAAACTGATGTGGGAGAAAACAGGAGAGCCCCGAGTAAACCTACTTTCACAATACAGGCACTGACTAGTCCACCTATCCTGTAATCAGCCTAAAAAAATCATAACATTTAGTTTAAAAAACAAAATGGCATCAATATGTCTGTGTAACTGTGTGGTTGATGTTTAATATGATGTCTCCATTTGCTTGCAGTACAAGTTGTATGGTGATAGCAGACTTAATACTTAGACACTGGTTTGTTTTCACTGAGAATACCACCACTATACTTAGAAATTGAGATATTTTATCTTTTAATTTTATTGTAATTTTTATTATCTGCAAGAGGAGGAAATAATTTGTAGTTGTATATACATTTGAAAATTAATCATTACTTATTTTTTATTATAATCTGCCATTAAGGAAAAGTGTTCTGTTTGTATGTATAGACTACTAAACTAAAACTATTTGTTAAAGCTCTCTCTCCATACTTAATTCTAAAATATAATAATTTATTGCCAGTAAGCAAACTGGTAACTTAAGTAAGTTCATGTTTCAATTGCATTTTTCAACTGTAAAAATAACTAATGAAACAAAATTGTAAGGTAATAAAATTTGGCTTTATTCCACTTTCGCCTACTGTACAGGGGAGGTCAATGTACAAAAATTGATCATGCATCTGATAATTTATCAACAAGAACAAGACAATAAAATATTAGGAACAAAAACAACATAAATGGCACTAATACACAGAATCTGTTAATTCAATTTTCTGTCCATGATGAAAGCATGAGTTTCACTCTCACAGCTTACACCTATTACGATCAACATTCCTTTCAATTCTGATCTTTAGAAATGAAAAACAAGTACACACTGATGTTCAAGTCTTTTCTTTATTGCACTGAACCACCAGCCTCTTTCCTGAAAAGCTGGTGCCTGATCATCATCACATAAGTGGTCAATTTAATGTTCAAAAAATAAGTTAAAACTGTAAAGATCCACATGAACACACTGTATCATTTGAAAGAATGGGTTATGAAGAAAAACAAACAATAAATGATCTCCAAAGTCTCACAGACAGTGCATTTCTATACCTTTGTATTTCAAATATCTTAAAACAATCTTACTATATCTACCATTATTAAAATTAACCCTCATTTTTTTATTTTTCTTAAAAGGGCTTTAGAGAAAATATCATTACACATCAAAAGCAAAAGAGACAAGAAGTCAATCCTCACAGAAAAAAAGAAAAATCTAACTACAAAGATTATGAGAAAAACACTCACAGATAAGAAAGCTAAACTTCTCTCACTGACCAGAGTACACTCATCAAAATAAGAACAGACAAAAGTAAAAAGGGAAAAATGGTAATTTTTTAATGAACAGGCATCTTGGGTGGTAACGCTGTTGAGTGCAGTAAATTATTGTGAGACAATAAACTATCACATTCCATCTTTGTGGAAAATGAAGGCCACATTCGAAGAGTTATTAATTTGAGGAATTTTCTAATCACAAGAAAAAAATAACAAGAACAACAATAATTATAAGCTTCTTCAATAAAGTTTGTATGGGATGGGAAGTAGTTGTAATTGTAAATTAAACTAACCTGTTCACATAATTAGTATATAGGTATAATGCTTTCTTGTGTTCTCTTTACGCTTTCAAATAAAGATTTTTGTTCTGGTGTTCAGTTGTTCGTGTGAAGGCCGATTTTTGTTGGTGACACCAAGACCCTGGAAACAAAGACGACACGAACAAATAACACCACAGTTTAGCAGAAAGAAAGGCTATACACCCTAAGTAAGAGATCAGCAGCAAACTTTGGCTTTCCTACTTGCCAACAGTTACAGGGTGTAGAGCTTCTATGTCAACAGCAATCTTTAGTGTTTTTTCTTTGATACAACAGCAGGAGAAACTGAAATAAAAGCGAAACACTAAAAGTTAACAAAATAAAAGCTGCTTCAAAAACCTTTGGCAATAAAGCCATGCACTATGTTAAGAACTAATTATAAAAAAAAAAAGAGACAAAAAACAAACATTTAGAACTTAGTCAGAACAAAATCTATGGCATTTAAACTTGACGAACTAAATGTTAAGATCTAGAACTCAACACTCATTATAGCACTAACTCTTAACAGAACTTTGTGAAAAAATAATTTAAATCAATATTCATTATATTTGTTTAATTCAAATCTCCAAGTACTTGATAAAAACCAGTAATGTTTGTGGAAAGCATCAGCTGTTTATGCATTTTTTATTACAACTGTTAGGCTTACTGGTTTCCAATGCTTGTCAACTTTAAATATTTGAAATGTAAGTTTAATATTAGAAGTTACGAACTGGTATTCAGGAAATATAAAATATAACTATAAAACATTCAAGAAACTGTGAACACAGCAAGATTTTGATGAACTCTTCATCCAAAGTTATAAAATGTTTGTCCAGCAATAATTTGATTTGAAATGTAAAAGTAAGTTAAAGAATAAATGAATATATATATAGTGTGTGTGTGTGTGTGTGTGTGTGTGTGTGTTTATGTATCTCTAAATGATCCTGATTCCACTGGGCTATGAAAAAATGTATGACTTATTCAAATAGTAGCATTTGTGGTTCAGAGAAAAGTGTATGAAATCTGACTTTTTGGAGTAATAATTTTCAAAGTTCTGGTAAGAATATACATTTCTAACAAACATGCAAGATGTTTAAAAATAATTTAAATAACAAATTAAATCCTCCACAGTAATCCTAAAACAAAAAAAATAAAAAGTTTATTATTAGTATGAGTCAGTTACACTAATAAACATACAGTATGAGAAAAAAAAAAGTTTCCTTGAAGGCAGTGTACTCTACTTTGAACATATAACTTATATTTCATCTATTAAATTGTTAGTAATTTTTTTATTTTTTAACCGATAAAGAACAACGAAATATGTTTTAGTGCAAACAATAATAATTATTTCAAAGTTTTTGATTATCTGTATCTTTTCTCCCTTTATATTTACCTTACATTATTCCACTACTAGCATCGCCAGGAAAATATATGATGCATCTAAAAGCTTCAGCACTAGACTAAATCTTGCAGAAACATTAGAGTATTTAATTACAGCAGCATCACTTGTTTCATTAGGAAACAAAATTATTTCATTGTTTTACTTCTAATGTAAGCATTGATTAACATACTGATGATACATCTATTTCAAATACTTTAATAACTATCAATCATTCACAAGTTTCATTACTGTTTTAAGAAATTATAGGTGAAAAATACCTGAAAAAAAATTAAAGTTTGTTTTTTACAGCATAATTAATAATTATATCACATCTTTTTTTTTCATTACATTGTCAGTTAAAAGCAGGTAAAGGCTCGTATTTTGTTTATTCTTAGCAATAGAGGCAAATATGTCAAAGAAATTAATGCCAAAATAAGACTTAAAACATACATCTTTTGACCTTATAAATGCATTATACTGAAAAATATACCATAATGAACATTTGACATGTTTTAAAATACTAAATGAAACTAAAGTATAGGCATTAGTTTTCCTGTTGAGGCTCATGCACATTAAACACACACACATCATGTGGTATGCTCTACATGACATTGAAGGTGATGAATATATTTTGCTACTAATAATTTACATTTGTATAATTGATACTTGAAACCATTAGTATTTGGTGAAACACCATGATTACAGAATTGAGGAGAAAAACAAAGACAATTGTACATTTCACAAAAACCTCATTTATTAACAACCATGTTTTCACCAGTAAATGCATCATCAGGTACAGACTGAAATGGTTTGTAAACAGGTTTATATATGTTAAACCGAAAAACCAGAATAATCTCCCCACTTGTCTTAAGATTGATGTCTAGGTTTCTTCCAGTTATTTGAATTAACATATTTACAAAACAATTTCAGTCTGTACCTGATGATGCCTTTACTGGTGAAACCATGGTTATTAGTAAATGGAGTATTTGTGAAACCTATAATTGTCTTTGTTTTTTTCCTCAATGCTTTAATTCACTTTTGGTGCCCTAAAACTACCTTCCAGTTATTTGCTCAAACACAGCACATTTTCTTAAAACCTATAAGTTAAATTTTCCTTTTAGAACACAAGAAATTAAATTCCTCTCCACTCTTGTGGTCATTCTTTCTTTTCAAACATAAAAAAAATTTCCTTAAAAAAGAAAAACAATAAATATCTGTTAAAAAAAAAGAATAGAAAAGGTAATTTTTGGCTAGTGCTTTTTGATATGACTTATCTTGCTTAATCTGTAAGTTTTAAATTATAATGACCTGATGCAATTTCACACTGAAATAGCCTTGAATTGATCAAATATTTTTTCTTTGCATAGGTTTTACTCTTCTGTGTTAAATACCAAAACTTAATGTAAATACTCATTATGATAAACTCAATGATGTATTTAATTGCATTATATCATTAAAGAAACCAGTGTCAGATTAAACTCGAAACATAACACAGGAAGATAAATTATGAAAAGTTAATTTAAACCTACACATTTAAGTTCTTTCCAGAAATAAAAATGGCAAATAACATTATTTGGCCCTCTAGTGATTAGTGTTTGTTGTTGTTCAAACACAATAAAATATTCAAAACATTAAACAAAGGATTTTTTCCTCTCTCTCAGCATACAACCAATTTGAATATTTAACTCCCTTGTGAGTAGGAAAAAAAAATTCTGCTCAATCACAAGTAATTTATTTCAAATTCTAAGTGCTTATTATCCTATCGTTTAATGTTGAAAAAAAAAGTATTATTGGACCTATAATGGTCACTACTCAGCATTGTTGAAACATTAACATCTTCAAAATTACACATTGAATTTTTTATTAAAATGCAATAAATGATGTTACTTGGTCATAGAATAGCTGCTGTTACTTGTTCAACTGATAAAATCTATACAATGCCTTTGCATTTCAACAGAAAATCCTTTGAGTAAAAGGAAAGAAATTGCCTTTTCTCAGTCTCCTAATGACATGTGTTCCTTTCTATTTATTTGCTTTGACAATACCCTGTGCACAGTGGAACTTTGAGTGTTTTGGCTATACTTAGATTATACTGTAAAAGTCTGACAAATGTTTTTTGACCCTAAAAAGAAAAACTAGTAATAGAAAAGTATCTGCAAATGAACTGTTCCATCTGCTAATATAACAAAATCTATTAGAAGCCACTGGGATAATATTAGCAGATATATAAAATTAAACCATTGACTATAACAAGATTATAAAATAAAACATGGTTTCTTCAAAGCATATTCTTCTATGGTTACAAGCACACAAGAACTTTGAAAAACTGGTTGAGGATTAGAATTACCCAAAATCTTTACTCGTACTATTTCATTTAAACTACTCCATAAAATATAAAGGTACGAAATGAAAGTCAACACCATTATTTTCCAAAATGAGAAAGATATTTTCATAGATATAAGTAGGGTTTTACATTTTTGTTATAGGTAGATAACAATTCTCACTGCAATGAATAATATAAAGTTACATGGGAAACCAACTTCACTGTTGTGAAGAAATAAAAGGTTGTTATTGATAAACTATAGTTGTCCAATATATTGAGAAATGTCAGATACTTTTGCTATTGTTGCTTTTCTTCAAGGCTCTACTAGTAAAAGTAATTGATTGTACCACTACACACTGAATAAAAATTATGGTAACTGTGGGTAATAATGGTAAAATAAGAATGTTTTTAAATATGTAATTTGTTATATACTGTAAAACTAATCTTTAAAAAGTGATACTAAATTTTTTTTGCTTATGTTAGGGAGACAAAAAATAGTTAAAAACATACAATGTAACCAAAACCCAGTAATAAATGGGGGAGAAGCAAAAATGTTTAAAGTATACAGTTTACAGAAAAATCCCCTCCTGATCATTCGAGCATCAAGGCTAAAATATATTTCCATATTTAAACATCTCTAAACTATTACAGAAACTGTAGAAAAATCCTGAAATTAGAGGTTAACTTATTTCAAAATCAATCACTAAAACTCATAATCAAACATGCCACAGGAATCTGTTTTTGTTTAAACAAGTGTTAAGAAACTATCACTCTGCAATAGGATATCAGAAAAGGTATTAATACAGAAAATAAAATTAAGGTAAATTCAGAGGAGAAAACAATTGGTATAAAATGTAGGAAAATAAATGCACGGTCGGGGAATTTGATATAAGGTCTTCAGTCTCATAAGCATTGAACTCCAATTAGTAAAGACTGAAAATAACAGACAACAAGCATTATGTAGTAAGTCTGCTACATACAAGCAGGAATTTGGCCAATTCAGAGGGAAACAATGATTCATCAGCAATTTTCTACACTGAAACGTATAACACAACAATAAATAAAATCACACTCAAAATCAAAATTAGACAGCTTTATATCTTGTAGTTTTCAGCTACAGATGTTAAGAAAAGATGTCACAGACTTGGGTAGAGGAAATGAGATAGATACTGGAAAAAGAAAATTGAAATCAAGTTAATGTATTTAAGAGTTTTCAGTTACAGGTACGGTAGGTATTAAAGAGGAACTATCACAGTCTTTAGGTAAAGGAACTGAGGCAGTTGCTGGTAGGATAAAACTGAAATCAGAATTTTTGTATCTTGCAGTTTTATAACTACAGATACTGTAGATGTCAAGAAAAGATATTGTCTTGGATAAAGGAACTGAAGCAGTAGTTGGCAAGGCAAAACTGAAACCAGGATTGTGTATCTTGTCATTTTCAGATACAGAGACTGGAGGTGTTAAGAAATATCACAGTCTTGAGGAAAAGGAACTGAGACAATAGCTTGAAGAACAAAACTTAAACCAGGGTTGTGTGTCTTGTAGTTTTCAATAACAGTCTTGAGAAAAAAGAATTAGGGCAGTAGCTAGTAAGAGAAAACTGAAACCAGGGTTGTTTATCCTGTAGGTTTCAAGGTTTCAGCTACAGATACTGTAGGTGTTAAGAGATGACATCAGTCTCGAGGAAAAGGAATTGAGGTAGTAGCTGGCAAGACAAAACTGAAACCAGGTTTGTGTATCTTGCAGTTTTCAGCTACAGATAACACAGCAGTTTAGAGGGGTGATATGTCAAGGTTTCAGGTCAGGCACTTTGGACTGTTAGAAAGGAGAGTAGATCAAGGCAGCAGCAAACAATGCCCAAGAAGCAATAATCCAATGAAGTTCAGAGTAAGATTTTGTACCATCAATATAGTTGCGGGCAACAAACTTCATCGTCTCGTCTAAGATAATAACGGGAAGAGAGATCTTCATGACGGCCATCCACTCTTCAAGTGTCAGTGGACACACAGAGAATACGGTCTGTTAATAAGAAGATCATTAAAAACAACATGAAAGTAAAATAAGGTTTATATAAACTTTACCTTACAGAAAAAAAAAGTCCGCGGTACAAATGTGTATTAAATAACACATGTTCTACAGTAATTCCTGTACACTGAATCCAAAAATGATATCCATTTTTCTCTATCATGTACAGTTTTTCACAAAACGTAATAATGCAATACACAAAAAAAGGACCACAACACGTAGTTTTGAGACTAAAAGATGTAGATTTCATAAAACAAAATCAGGATGAATGAGGATGCATATTCATTTGACATCAATGTTCTTCCCTTTTCTTCAGTTTGTTTGTATTTTTGTTAACAAACATAATAATACAAAGTGTTCCTTGTGGTAAACGATATATAATTTGATATAAATAAAAGCTTTTCTTTTCTACACAATTTGTACAAATCCTTACATGATAGAAAAAAAAATGAACATTATTTTTCGAAATCTGTGTAGCTGAATTATGGAAAATCCATTATCAAAACCAAAACAACTTTTATAAAGTTTAAATTCACAGACCTGTGCAATCTATATAGAGATTCATTAGGAGGATTGTTGTTTGATTTTGTGCTAACAACAACATAAAAAAATAATAATAATTAATGGTAAAATATAATTTATAGTACCATGTTTTAAGTGAAGCTTAAATAAATTATCCTTAAAGGATTTGTTGTTAAAACTTTGAACAAAACATACAAATAAACTATATGTACAAAAATAATACAAGTAAAATAGTATAGTGATTCAAGATGTTAAGGCATTTGCTCTGCATGTAGTTAAGAGTGAATGATCATAATCTCATGTTACAGATATGAGAAGGATGAACTTTTCAATGAATTGCTCATAAACCATGCAGATATTTCTCAGTTTAACCATCACAATAAGAAAATATAAAAAGGTACTGACTTTCAGCTTTTTTTTATTGCAAAGTAAACAGAAGAACCACACTTCTTAGCTATCAGTTTTTTCTTTCATTAAAGTCTGATTTTGTTTAGATAATCTAATAACAAGTGCTGAATATTAAGTTTCTATCAGAAATAATCATTATCTTACACTACAAGAAAAAATGACTAACTATTCACAGGTTTGTTTCATAATCAAGCACCAAAGAGGGGAAACCATGGAAAACTTTACCTACTAAAAGGAAACCAATATACAAGATCGAGGTGTATAAATAAGGTCATGAATGGAAAGAAGGTATTTTAATACTGAAATGATATCAGTGATTAATGCATCAGATTATGAATTGTAAAGTCACGAGATGAGAAAGCATGTTAATAGTGAAAGGGTATCAATACATAAGGTCATGAAGTGTAATCAAGGAGAAAGAAGGCATTTCAATACTGAAATAAAACTGATGTGCAAGCTCATGAAGTAAGAAGGCATTTACCAAAAGGATGTTAATTTACAAGATCATGAAATAACAAGGCACTTACTGAAAGGATTTCAATGTATAAGATCATGAAGTGTAAGGTCATGGAAAGTGCCATTGCTGACACTAACCACAAGTTGGTCCAAGGAGGCATGGCAACAAGAGACTGGTTTTCTGAAAGACTGGTTAATAGAAATAAAATTTAATTATTCTTTCGTCCTGACAAAAAAAAATTAGCATATTTTATTGCATAATTTATGATCTATAAAAATCAAAAGCTAACTAGAAAACAAAAAAAAATTATTAGCTTCAGCAAATGTACAGAAAGTGAAGTAAATGCAGAAACAATATTCATACATGGTATTTCTTAATTTTGAACTGATAGGCTAGAGGGAAGGCAGTTAGTCAATGGCATCCATCACTAACTCTTCTGCTAACTGAGTAATGAGATTTGACAAAGGATAAACAAACCTGATCTGAACAATAACCAAGATCTTGAAGTTAATAGCACTTGAAACATTAACATAATAAACTAACAAAATAAAACAATCTGTCACAGCCAAAGTCCAATAATATCCAACGCTTTGTTGGTTATTGTTCAGTACACAGTCACAAAGTATCATAATAAAGCCTCAACATGGAATTCAAAACATCTTCTTCATTAAGCATCCTCAAGCAGTTGTTGTCCACACATAATGTTTGCATAATAAAACAGAATAGTCCTTGTTAATAGTAATCAAAATGTTTTTTCTAGAGTCACTGGTCTATAAAAGAAACACAATTTAGGAATTTATGACAAAAAAAAGAGAATATAATTTTATGATCAATACTGATTATTCCAAAAATTTATTATTGCATATAACTAACTAAATAAACAAATATGTATATAATTTAATTAATGAAAAGCTTGAGTCACTTGTGGATTTTTAATGTTTCTTGAAACTATATTTCTTACCTGTTGAGAGCATTCAACATTTCAATTGTTACCAAAACAGACAAGGCCATGGTCATAGGATGAGGGTCATTGAAAACATTACAGTCCACTCCTTTAAAGTTTTCTGGGTCACCAGGGCAGCTCAGATGGTGGGTCAGTTGGTAATAATTCATGTGGGGTCCATTAGCAGCCACCATAAACCACCAGGCAGCAGCACCAACTGTCCCAGCACCAACATAAGCTGCGAATGGTAAAAGTTATCCATTATCTTTTACAATCCAGTGAATTTAATTACAATCAATTATGAAAATAATAATTTTACTCAAAACCACTTTTCTAGTTTCAAGCTTTTATTAAACATTCAATAACTTTTTTATATATATATGTTTTTCGTCTACCCACCTTCTTACCCTCTTTGTCTTCTCTCCACCTATCAACTCACCCATTTTGTTTTCTCTCAAACCAATCATTTAACCATTTTGTTTCCTTTCCGTCCAACCACTCACTTTTTTTACTTTCTCTTTATTTCCACTTAAACAAATTACTCAAAATACTTATTGTAAAGAAAATTACAATTAAAAAATTTCCAAAGCTAAACATGCGTCTCATTTAAAACATTATACTCTTTAAAATTATATTTATAAATTTAAAATAGCTTTTGCTACTTAAACTTGACTATTTTACAACCTTTTTGACAATGGAAATAAACAAATGTTTGACTACACTTTTGAGTTCAACTCCGAATTCATCAAATGATCCTGAATGTCACTCAAAACACTGGGATAATAACATCAGTTTGTAGCCTATGCAATCTTGATGAATGCCAGAGTTGTACAGAGGACTGAGTAAATTATATTAAAAAAATACTTTTAAGATGCAAATCATCAAGCAATATGTCAACCACAGCTGATATAAATTCCCAGCATAATGGCATGTATCAGAACTACATTTTACACTGACATTTCATAGGTAGCATGATGTTATCAAAAAAAATATTGTTTTTGGGAAAGATAGGTAACAGCCCTTTCTGATACAAAATATTCATACATTCATATATGCACCTAACACTCAAGGCAGAATAGGCATGTGCCCTCCCACTTTTTTCAGTTAGTGTATATACACTATTATTAACAACTATGTTAGATTGACTTAGTTTTTTTTGCTCCTCCATCACTTTCCAACAGAGCTGAGAATGAAAGGCGTATTCATGTTATTCTATATGAAGGCATACTGGTGAAGTTGTTAGATGCAACACCATAGACTTATGTGTGATAAGACTGTTGAAATGAATGTTAAGACTTCATCATCCTTGTACACTAGGTGGAAAGCCTGCATGGAGCATTGTTGTGCTTTTGACAGACAGCCTTAAGATGGAGCCTTTTACAAAGATAGACTACTTTCAAGGATCATGATCAGAAGTGGTGCACAGACTATGAAGATGTGATGAAGCTCTAAAGTTATTCTATAGAATGTATTCAACTTCTGTAAACACATTTAATGCAAGTTTTCTGGTACTATTCAGTATAAATAGAACAGTAACAATACAATTTTACAGAGGAAAAGAGAGGGAATAAAGAAATGAGCTCATCATCCATAGAGAAAAAAACTATTTTCATTTATTGCTTTCATTTTCTTCTTTAGTTGGTTTACTAAACAGTTATTATCTGGCAAGTTGGTATTCAGTGTATTCATATTTCTGTTCAGTTCTTAATTTCTTCCACAACAGCAGATGGCCTCTCTATCCACACAGCAACCTTTAGCTGCTGTGGGGCTATAGGAAAGATAAAAAGTGCAAAGTTCCTCATAGTATTCAGCAATAAAAAAAAGGCTGTTGCATTTAATATGGGTCAACTGTGTGGGTTTTGTAGCTTCATCTCTAAGAATTACTTATCAACATTTCTATGCAGGTCCCCCATATCAAGAGATCCTTGGCAGCTGCCTTGCCTTAAGGCTATCTTTGGCTATCCAGTTCCTAACTTTACAATAATAAGTTAGCTATCCCTGTCTAGTTCCTAATTCCAAAATGACAGATGGCTTACCCCTATTTAATTCCCAATTTCACTTCTAATAGGTGGGCTATCCCTATCCAGTTCCAAATTCCACATGGCTAGATAGCCTACCTCTATGATAGATGGCCTACTCCTATTCATTTTGTAATTTCACATCTAACAGATGGTGTACCCCTATCCATGTTTAGTTTCCAACTCCATAAATGATAGTGAATTGTTCTCCTTTTCAAGTTCCTAATTCCACAACTGATATGTAGTGTATCCCGCTTTATGTTCAGTTTGTAATTACACAGCTGAAACCTTCCCCTGTGCAGATTCTAATTTCAAGGCTGTAAGACAATTTATCCCTATTTCTGTTCAGTTCTTATTTTCTGAGCTAATAGATAATATATACCTATTTCTGTTCAGGTGCTAGTTCCACTATTGATCTGTTTGTTCCTGTTTTGTTGCTACTTAAGTCGAAGTTACAGTGGCTGTTACAATAATGAGTGTTTATTACTTACTTGCTTTTTCATTAAATTTTATAAATGCATGCTTCTTAACTTCTGAAAGAACACTATGGTTAGAATCACAGAGTGTAGACTGAAATCTTGAATCAATTATTTAGTTTTACAAAATATCCAACACCAGGACAAAAGGTTTGGAGCTCACATGACATGAGCTATGTTTCTAACATCTTATTTCATACAATTTGCCAGATCAACACTTATAGATAAGGTTAAGTAATGATGTGTAAAGGAACAACAAATATACAAACAGAATACACAACAACCACAGCAAGTAACATCGATTTAAAGGTAATATCTCAATTTCTTAAATAAACAGAATAGTTCACAATACAAAATCAAGTAACTCAAAAAAAAAAGAACAGTAGTTTAAAGGTACTAGCTCAGTTGCTCAAATAAACAAAATGATTCACAATATAAAATATCTCAGTAAAATGTTTTGGAAAATTAAACAAGTTTCCTATTTGATCTCTCAAAGTTTATCAAGACAATTCTTCAGTCAAAAAATGTTTTAAAATTATGTGTGATATAAAGAAGATTTTAAATCTTTTCCTCCAATAACTATACAAGTCAACACCATACATCTTAATTTAACAAATCACCCATATATATATATATATATAACATGCTATAATTAAAAGCTCAAACATTTAGACAACATATTAAGAAATTATGAAATGAAAAGGCACAGGGATACACTCTATATAAGCTGTATAATTAGGAACAGAACAAGGGTAGGGTTATACCATTTATCAATTGTTGTGGAATTGAGAAATAAACTAGAGATAGGCACGCACCATCTGTCCCTTATATGGATTAAACACTACATCATTTTCTGTTAAGTGATGCATATTTGGTATTTTACAATGTTAAGCTTAACTCTTTCATTTTCTTACTCTGGAGATTTTTATGTCATGCAAGGCCTCACACAAGTTCACATATTGCTGTGTATGTATCTTAAACTATCATCAGTCCTGTTAATATGATCACAAAATCTTTTAACAATAGCCTTGTGTATTGAGGATTTTAATAGTACCTTTAAATCCACTACATTTTATTACACATCATGCTGATGAAATGATCTACCAACAAGTACTGCAATAATTTAGTAAAACTCAACTTAAAGCATATAAAAATGTGAATATCATGGATGATTTTTTATCATAAGATACTCCAATATTGACTATAATTGACATTACATTGCAAAACAAATCAAGACATTAATAGTATAAAACAATACCTCCAATAGCCATGTAACGGAAGAAAAGCCATCCAGAGATTAGTCCCTCGTCTGCCTTGCGAGGAGGACGATCCATGATATCAAGATCTGGAGGGTTAAAGCCTAGGGCTGTGGCTGGAAGGCCATCAGTAACTAAGTTCACCCAGAGCAGCTGGACAGGAATCAAGGCCTCGGGTAAGCCTAAAGCAGCTGTGAGGAAAATGCTAAATCCAAAAATTAACAGTTTTAGTAAGTTTTTAATCTGAAGAGAATATAATCTTTATACATTTCCTCAGTGCTAATGATATAAATAAAATGATATATATATATATATATATATATACACACACAACAGTCATTGTTTTACTATCCATCACTTACTTCAAGTACAAATAAATAGAAAATAAAAAGTTCCTGAGAAATGAGTAATTTTTATATGGCTTCATGCACCTAAAGAAGCTACGTTTGGTAATGAACATTATTCTTATCTTACTAACATAAGTACCTCTAAGTTTCCTACAGTTTACAGGCATTTCTTTAATTGTACTATGCTGATAAAAGTGATAGTTTACATATTTTTAACCAGTAAAGTACTTTGGATAATTAAATATTTCAATCCCCTCCAGTCAATAATACTCAGAAAATATCCCTCTGTTTCCTGTAAATTAATTTTTTCACAACGAGTTTATGTACCTAACATATTTAGGTACTATTTCTACAGAAAACATAAAATGATAAAAAATAAAAATGTTCAAAGTACGTATTTTAACAATACTGTGAAACCGAGAAACTATCACAAAACTTATTACCAGTTTACACTTTCCCTTACTAAATGTATTAGAGAATCATGTTGACAGTTTACACTTTCCTTTATTACAAAAGTATCAGAGAAAATGTTGACAGTGTACACTATCTTGCTATACAATTACAAGAGAAACATGTTGACAATTTACACTTTCCCTTACAGTAAAATTATCAGAGAAACATGTTGAAAGTTTACACTTTACATTACTAAAACATTATCAGAGAAATATGATGATAGTTTACCTTTTCAATTAATACAAAATTATCAGAGGAATATATTGACAGCTAGCACTTTAACTAACTATGACAGAAACATTTTTACGGTTAACATTTTACCTCACTACTTCACCAATGTTTGATGAGATTAGGTAACGGATAAATTGTTTCATATTGTTATAAATGGCTCTTCCTTCTTCAACAGCAGCTACAATAGTGGAAAAATTATCATCAGCCAATACCATTTCTGCAGCTGACTTGGCAACTGCAGTTCCCGAACCCATAGCAATACCAATTTCAGCTTTCTTGAGGGCAGGGGCATCATTAACGCCATCACCAGTCTGAAAAAATGTCAGATTAGCTAGTAAAAAATCACAAAAGACAAGCTCACTGATATCATACAACTAGTAAACTTAAGCTCTTCTAAAAATTACATGATGAATTGCATCTAAGTATGGATTATTTCTCTTTTATAACCCTGTGACTTATGTATATAAAACTACTGTTGGTAAAATCAATCATTACTTATGAAGGATGATAAATTTGGATACAACTAAAGAAGAATGACTGCATAAAACAGAGAATGTTTTTTTAATTCAGCCCAATGGTAGATTATTTGGGTGATGAGTTGAAAGAGTCTGTACAGTCCCACATGAGCCACACTTTCTGTGAAAATTAAAATGCAATGTACAAAAAATACATAACCTGCTAATCACCAATTACAAAAAACATAAAATATGTATGAGCATACCATAGCCGAGATCTCTCCATCTGCTTGAAGAAACTCTACGATTTTACTTTTGTGAGCTGGTTCCACGCGGGAGAAGAGTCGAGCTCGAGCACAGGCTAATCGCTGTTCATTAGGAGAAAGATCATCAAACTCACGGCCCGAGTAGGAGAGGCCTGAGGTGTTCTCATTTTCACCAAACACTCCAATTCTGCGACAGATAGCTTCTGCTGTAGCCTGTTCAAAGATTAGGAAATAGGTAAAAACTGATATTAGATGACTGTTGATGTACATGTCACTCTGCTGTAACTCAATAGTGAATCCATTTTAAAAAAGTAAATCAAAATACACAACAGAAAAATAAATACAAAATATATTAAATAATGAGCAATACAACTGTACTTAGAAATACTTAACCAAGTTTGAACAGTTTTTAGTAACATTTTAGAAAGATTTTTCTTCCAAACATCACTGCAAAAGCTCCGCTTTTATATTGAATCATTGTTGTACTTTACAAAAACAAAATGCAACTACCATATTATTTCAAAATATAAATTTCAATTTAGAAATGAATACAACAGTTAAAACAATTAACAGTTAGGAAAACAAACAGCCATACCTTGTTGTCACCAGTAATAACAATTACTCGGATACCAGCATTTGCACATCGAACAATGGAGTCAAAAACTTCCTTCCTTGGTGGATCCAACATCCCTACAACTCCAACAAATGTCATGTTAGCCTGAAAACAAAATTAATTTTATAGGTCTCACAGCACAGTAAAAAAATGTGCACAATATTCATCTGAACTGGTAAAATGGTAACAAGGCAATTTCTGCCTTACAAAAAGAATAAAATTTAAAACATTTCTGGTTGAGATTTGACAAAGTTCAAGTTTGAGGCAAACTTCAAAATTCTTCTGATAAAAAAAAAGTATTAATACTATCAGTGTAAGACTAACATGAAAAAATTCAAACATAAGTAAAGTATTGGGATAAAATAGTACCAGAGATTAGGAGGTTGCCAACGATGAATATTATAGTCCAATTGTTTTACTAGTTCTTCCAGTTGCTCTTGCTAATAAGTAAACAAATTATCTAGTAGAACATGTAGTATGAACCTGGCTTAGAATGAATTTTAAAGAACTGCCACTATACAAGTTGATGATTGGCAACACTATTGCTACTACAGCATCACACTGTTCTAAAAATACAAACATTCTGCATCGTAAAGAGCTTGTATTTTGCTGCACAATCATTTAGAAGAAAAGTTAAAACAACTGTTTGATTGAACAAAAGTCTTGAAACAATGTATTTTTATAAATTAAATTGTAGTTATTCAAATATAACATATATATATATATATTTTCATTCTTGATTTTACTACTTACATTTAAAATGGTAGTACTAGAATAATAATTTCATTTAGCTGTTTACGTATTCAAGTGCTGCTCACTCAACCCTTTGGTTTAGTAAATATAACATAACATAATGTTTTGGGAAAACATGGATGGGACATATTGATCCATCTCATCTGTTCCATCCTCTAAACTAAACTAAGACTATTAATAAATAAATTTTTAAAAAATCTTAAAGCCAGCCCTTATCATTCATATACTTATCAAGTTTTCTCTTAAACTCATATAAATTTAGTACCTCCAAAACATCCGAAGACAACCCATTCCAAAGGCCAACCACCCTGTTAGAAAAAAAAAACTGTTTTAACTGAAGGTGACTCCTACCCTGCCAAAATGTATACTTGTCTCCCCTAGTCTTACTATTCTCACTGTTAAGTATGAAAAAAAAAAAGATGATGCATCAACACTATCAATTCCCTTTACAATCTTAAACACCTCAATCAGATTCCCCCCACCAACTCTTCTTTTTTCTTCAAGAGAAAACAATTT
>NW_013666406.1:96759-110302 GCF_000517525.1 Limulus polyphemus
CCTATTAGCAATGGATGATAAACAAACAGCAGTGTCCCACCCAAGACGATTCAAAAAGTAAAGAAGCCACGTGTGGAGGGAAAGAACTGAAGATGGCAAATGCCCCAACATGGATGGAAGAGGTAGGAGGTATCCCACCAAAATCCCTAAATATAGGTGTAACACCTAAGAAAGGAAGTGAACAACAAACATTTCCTGTAGGAGAATAGAGAGGGTAAAACGAAGCTGAAAAACTAAGTAGGGGAGAAAATGGAGAGGATTAACAGAGATCTAAAGGACATAAAAATCAAAAAGAAAAATCTGTCTGATGGTAAGCTTAGGCAAAAAGAAGTAAAGCCTGTAAAGGATGAGGCTTACAAGTTCCCACTCTCAAAAGGGGAACAAAAAGAACATCAGGAAACGGTGTCAGAAGAAGGGGAATATACTGTGAAATGTGTTTAAAACAAAAAAAAAGAACCAAGATTGGCCTAGCAGAATCTGCAGTAGAGACCTGGAATGCAATCCATGATAAGATGAAGGAAAACTGACAAAATCTGGGCCATCTGAAATAGGTTCAGCCATTGTAGAAGGAAAGTGAGCAATATTGGGAGCAGGTAGGGTGGACCCCAGCCTACAGGGACACAAACAAACAAATTTAAGGGTTAGAAGTATAAATAATAAATTTTCACACTTATTTTCTGCAGTTATTTTATTGCTAGTAGATGAGTTAGAAATTAGAAAAAAACAAAATGAATAGTACTTTGTTCTTTTCAGTATGGACAGTAAAGTTCCAAGTAAATCTCCTGAGAGTTTCTTCTAATCTTTTTACATCTATTTCCTATTGTTATTCTACTGTTAGCTACTGAAGTAGAAACCTGCTGAATATAAAGCAATGAATCACTGTTCTCATTTAGGTGTTACCGTACTTTGACACCGTCAATATTAAATAACTTCATGCAGCACAACTCCCAGAATTTTCTCTGCTTTGAAAACACAGTGGGATAGGATATATCAACTTGTTGATAATATTACAACAATTGTTTAAAGTATTATAAAATGTTTATGACTTTGTAGAAAGTCTGGGCCTATCCAATAAGACAAAAAGCAGAAGTATCCTACCGAACTATTAATCGCTGCTCTGAGAACACAGTGGGATAGAATTTGCTGACTTCTTTACAATACAGTGGTTGCAACAAGAATTGTCTAAAGTACTTTATAAAAGTGAGAGAAAATATTTATGATATGACTCTGTACAAAGTATAAAGTTGTATCCTAACCAATAAACTTGCTAGTTATCTTACTTGGTGGTAGGAATTTAGCATTGGCATAAGTGTAAATGTGTGTAAATGCTTACATACATCCTGTTTCCTATATTACCATGCTTACACGGTAACCAATAAATGTGTAGTTTCTAGTAATATAAATACAGCTCCTTTTGGTTGAGCTAGTACTCTTGGCTTAGCCTTCTTGATTGTAAGTAAATTATTCACCAGCAAACTGCAAACTCAACTGGGTGTTTATGTAAAGATGTTCCTCTTCATGTGTTAAGATTAGTTGGTCAGTGATAAATTTATTTCTTAGACTTTCACAAATTACACAAATAAACTTTTCCTGAATTGCCAAGTCTTTAGTTTTGTATAATGTGTTTTTATTCTACCTTTCATATTGGCTACCATACATTACACACACACACACACACACATACATATATACACACACATATAACGTTTTCCAATAAATACTTGAATGTCAGTTATTTTTCTTAAAACATAAAACAGTAAATAAAAAATATTTAGGAAAACAATGATCTCTACTACTTATGATGCTACGAAGTCCTTGTTTGCACTTGTAAGCAGTACTTGCTAAGCATCATTCAAATTCACAAGTGGAGATGTAAAAATAATAATTTTTGTAGACTTTATATAAGCATTTTGGAATACAAAAAATTATAAATTACTATACCAATAACCCTAAAAATCCACTGTAATTTATCAGGCTTGCTAACTAAACTATATTTGGGTCTAAAAAAATATAATTTTTATTCACAAAGTAGCCTTGATAGCAATACTTCAAACCTTCCAATGATATAAGAGCATTTCTCTGATAAATAACTTTGGAAGACTGACAGAATTATGTAGAATAAATATATAGCTTTCGATCGATTATAAAGCTATTGGTATATAAAAGTAGGTGTAGATAAACAAGTCTTCTCAAATGAGGAAGTGGTGGGTGGAGCAAATATGGTAGGTTTGCTAAATATCATGATATCTCAGCAAATAGAAAAGGTAGGAGGTTCTTATTTTATATTCGAGCTTGCCAATATCGAACACTTGAGTTTCTAATTTGTACAAAACTATAGACATTGTATTGTAGGCATCACAAAATGTAATCTGACCAAACCCAGAAGGTCACATACCATGTGACACACAAAAATCTATATTTAGCCTTTTTTTATATTTAGTTTCAAATTAAGATACTATCTAATGTATAATATTAAAATTTTAATTATAATCTACAACTTGATACCAAACTTATTGATGTACATTTATAAAATAATAGCTAAATAAAATATTGAATGTAAATCTACAAACGTGATGACATGCCCTCTGACCCTACCCATCTGAATAGGGTTAATTAGCAATTAACCCGTAAGTAGAACTACAGGTAAACCGAATATAACAGATGCATATTAAGCCTAATCAAACAGTGCAGGACAAAGAATATCACTAAGCTCTAAAATAAAAATCTTAACCTATAAGTATGTACAATATTGGAAAAATAAGTTAGTGTGGACCCTGGTTTTAGGGTTCCACACAAACCAAGTTAAAATGAAGTATAAAAGATAAATAATAACGAAAATGAAATAACTGTGTATTAACAATAATCTATGTATGAGATGAGATGTGATGTATGGAAGAAACACAATATAATTAAATGAATGATTGATATATCAGTAAAATGAATTACAGATAATGCTAAAATAACAAAGACCCCTAGTATCAGTAGTATTGAAAAAAAGATACAACTAAGCCTAATTTCTAACCTGAACTGGACTACGAGTATCAATCAATCTAATGAAACTAAAATAACTAGATAATAATATCGAAAAATAAAATTATTCAAAAAACCATAATAGTATAAGTCTTATCTTTCCAATGTTGGTGGACTGTATGTCAAAATATGTGGGGCCTCAAACTCAAAGCGAGATCAACTCATTGGATGATCAATCCTCGACAATGTAAAGCCAAAAATCTTCCCGCAGAGTACTGCTACCTGAAGCCTGTGTAAATGTGGTGATAGAACACACAACCTCCAAAGTGGTAATGTAGAATTTATAATGTAAAATTAATAACCAAACACAACTGTGTTGGCAGAAATAAATAAAATGCTTTTGTAATGAAGCAATAAGTTTTGTAACCAGGTAGAAATATAAAATAATTGCAATTTGGAATAACTCAACAAGTTACAAATATCACTATAGTATAATAAAGAGTGTATTTGTTGAGAGACATTAATACACGGGTATAGAAAAAAATTAAAATAAAACACTTGAATAGAGCTCAAACTAAATGTCACAACATGAATACTGTCAAACAAGAAGTGATAGTTCAGTAGAATTGAATAGAGGGAGTCACATGCATCAAGAGAGTATGTCACATGATGATTTGAAAGTGAGATGCACTGGAATCAGTCAACTGCAGATGAGTGGGAGCTTGAAGGTTGTGGCATGAGCAAAACGTTTTTATATATAAAGGGCACCACTGAACGAAAAAAGCTATTCATGTGAAACGAGGTAATGTACCATATCAGAATGACTTTCGCTACACAGTGGATTTCACTGCCACAGTTGGAACTCAATGCAAGTGATAAAATTAAAAGTACCAGTAAAAGCTCTGTTTAACATAGTTCACTGTTGAGAAGGATATGTCACTGCTAGTATGTGTAAAATCTATAACATTTACAATGAGTTAAAACTAACCAGAAATATCAATATAAAAGGTGTAAGGAAAAACATTACCTCATATGTGTAGAATTTCGTTGAGTCTGCCAGATCCATTTCCTCTGGTTTTCGTGGCTCATCAATAGTAGCTAAGGCCAGGCAGCGAAGAGTGTCTCTCCCAGTACCATAGTGGCGAGTGCGTTCCAAGATTTTATTTTTGATGGTATTGGTCATAGGAACCTTGTTATTTCCAATTCTCACAAAGCTACATCTATCAAGCACTCCTTCTGGTGCACCCTATAAAAGTGAATAAGTCATTTCCAACTATACATCATCCACAAATGAACGATGTAAATAACAGCCAACTTTGACAGTTATATAATGAGACTGTATTTACTTTTCAGTACTTGTAATAAAATAACCTACTACTCCCAACTCAAACACTGGTCTCAGAAAACTGGTCTGCTAACCTTAGAGTTGGCTCCTCAAATGTTACAGCAAAAAACACCAGATTGCTTTGAAGTTACTAGCATTACACATATATGCATATATATTTCCAGCTGTCACTTTATACATTAGATTGCTTTGAAGTTACTAACACTACATATATGTGCATATGTATTTCCAGCTTTCATTTTTTACATTTTACCTTATTGAAAGTAAAACAGACAGAATGATATAAATGTAAAATATGTTACAAGAAACAAAACAACCATTTAGCTTTTTTTTTCCTGATAATTCTATTAAAGAAACTTTGTTTACAATCTTAACTTACAATTTTAAATAATATACAATGTGACTAATACCTTAAAAACTTATTTTGGATTTAAAGGTACAGACTGTTAAAAATAAGAAAGAAAGTGGTCCTTACGTAGACTCAAGTAATCTTGTACTTGCAAACAGTATCATGTTTTTGTTTCTCCCATAATAAGTACTCTAAATGCTTAATTTGTATTTGAAGATAAAAGTAACTTTTCTGGGCATATTTTTTGTCCAATTAATATCTTTGAAACACAGCAATCACAGCTTGAAAAAGGAATAATTTCTGTAGGTAAAATTATCTGCATTTTTTAGTAACACTTAATATGACCAATACACATAAAATGGCTCTACATTTAATAAAGCAGAATGAAGCCTATGGTTTTTAATCACATACTTATACACGAAAAAATGTAATAACTAAAAGGCACAACTAAAACATTTTTTATCTTTATTTTGTGCTAAAATCTTAACATTTAACTGTATATTAAAAACAGACATTTACCTACTAGTGTATCAATATGGATAAAGCAGTGTTCTGAATTCATCATAACTAACTTGATACATAAAATTTATTCTACTTTTCATCTTAATTCAGTGTTTTCAAAACATTTTAGTATCTATATTTAAAAAAAAAAAGTTCTGCCTCCTCTACCATAATTATTGTAGTAGTTTTTCCTGCAAGAGCATTAAAAAAAACAGAATGGATTTAAAACAAACATGGCAAAAGAACGAGTCATTATTTTTTCTCTACCTTGCAGAACATCTTTGAGCCTGCTCCAAGGCGAACAGATTTGATTGGGATGCAATATGAGCTCATGGACTTGCGATCACGGGAAAACTCAAGAGTAAATTCTTTCTTCCACATAGCTTGGATACCATGGTTTACAACTAGAGCAGCATCTCTCTTAGTTCGGCCTGTCTTTTCAAAGTTGAAGGGGTTCATTTTTTCAGAAAGAACAACAAGTGCTGTCTCTGTAGCTTCACCCACCTTTTCAAACATCTGCTTGTACTATAAGTGGGAAATGGAAAAGATGACAAAAAAAAGAATTATGAAAAATTAGAAAATTAAGAGTTATCAAGCTGGAAGATGAATCTGTCAAAGGAGTAAGAGCTTTTTACTCTACTGACATACTGAAATGTTATATTTTTTTTATCAACAAATACTTCCACTATCGTGAAACTAAAGGAAAAAAGTGTTTAAAAATTGTAAGTAAGATTAACATAACATTTAATTTTGCATAGCTGTTTAGAGCCACATCAGTTTTTCATCTACTTCTTGCAACACAAAATATCATGAAAAAGAAATTTATCATTTGGATTTTGTAAAATTGTGTTTTAAAACGTAATTCATTTATATAATCTCACAAAATCACATAAGCTCATATTATAAACTACTACCATATATATATGTGTGTGTGTGTGTGTGTGTGTGTGTGTGTGTGTGTGTGTGTGTACAAGATACAAGTAAGACAAAATCTTTATGTTCTTACCTCATTAAAGTCTATACTGGAGTCATTGCACATTGTGCAAATGGTAGCTAGTTCATACAAAGCTTCATAATCACTGCAACGAACTTTACTCCCATCTTTAAAACTGTGGAGAGGGAAACATTTCTTAATATTTGGTAGTTCATCCAAATTAATATGAACTTTACTAGCACAGTTTATTACAGCAGTAACTAAGTTTTGTGAACTATCAGTTGAGCTAGTCAGTCACACAAAGACACACAATAAACAATTTTGCATATGATACAAATATACAGACACTGTCACAGACTTACAACTTTGATGTTGCTTATAGTGAACTGCTTTTGGAGTCTCAATACATTGATACAATCCATGATGCCATAACTGGTCATACTCATTCTGACAGTAATGCATCTTTACAATAGCCCTGCAGTATAGTTAATCACAAGACTGTAATGTCAAGTCAAAAGCACACTACTACTCTCAGCTTGCTTTCCACAATCCAGTTATTGTACAAAAACAATTGTTTCTCACCACCTGTTTCAACAGCTTGACCCCACAGAAATCCATGGGTGTTACATCTGACCAGCATGTCTTCATATGAAATAGTTTGTGTACCAATATCATTCTCCAGTTGAAATGGTTGAATGTATATGCTGTGGAAGCAGCTTGTTTATATATGACTTGTGTCACTTTTCCAGATGGAGATACTTCTTGATTGTGTTGCATACTGTTGCCTGGGATATGTGGACAACTTTTGCCACTGACATTTGTTTTCATAGATTCTCACCTATTACAAAATACCACACTTTGCTTATCAAAGCTGGGGTATTACTTATTGTAGGTCTCTCTCTGGATGGTCCTTGTTCTGATAGTTGATCCATATTCCTTTGTTTTCCAATACCATTAAGTAAAACAGATATCCCTATCTTAGAAATTCTAAAACTCCAAGTTGAACATATCTTATGAACTGAGTATATGATTATATTGCATAGGAAAAGCTATTACATAGTCTTCCCTAAAGAGATAAATTTTCTGTGCCATCACACTCCCTACAAAATAATAAACAATTCAAAATGTAGTTCTGAAACAGATAGTTTCCAAAGTGACTTTATATCAGCTATGGTTATCATGTGAAATGCTGATTCTTACATTCAAAATCATTTTAATATAACATACTCAACCCTTTGTATAATGGTGTATAATATTATGTTTCCTAATGAGCAAATTCTAGTAACAGGACAATCTCTAACAAATAGGAATTGTAACTGAGATCCTAATTAACCCAAGAGCTTTGAGATCAAGAATCAAGCACGAAAATTACTTAATTTAACTGCAGCAATGGTTAATTAATAGCAATAGTGCCGACAATCATGGTCTTATCATGTATTAACTTCAGTTGTCTTCCAGTCTCATTCAACTCATTGTAACAGCTCTTGTGACATAGTTAGAAAGCCAGAAAACATTGTGATAGTTATAGTAAATTGTCTGCTTTTTGCATGTTATTATTCTATGTTCTTTGTCGCATTATTTAATTAAGCATAAATATTTAATGCACTACTAGCATTAATATGAAGAAAGTTCTTTATTTCTTGTTTTCATTTATATTCTTTATTTATTATTATAATAGTGACTAAAATGTAAAAATAGTGATCTCTTTGGATTAATTAAGGTTAGATTAAGTAAAATAAATAATAAAATAATAAAAATGTCTCACAAAGCATGCACGTGAGCAGCTGATGGGTAAGCTAATTTGATAGCGTAATGTAAGCTGCATGTTTCCCAAGTGATTTACAACTTATAATGGCACGAATAGTAGTTAGACATGGTTCAAAGGACAATAAAACAATAAAATTTAATTATATGTATACTGTTACGAGTTTAAAGTTACTTAGGATAAATGACTGCAGTTTTATGTTACATTTGAAATCATTCTAGAAAGAAAAAGAGGGTAATGTAGATTTATTTAGATTTTTTTTTTTTGGTGGTTACAAGGTCAGTCAAATTGACCAACCTTGTATAGAGTTAGAGATGAGAAAATATCAGATAAAGTATAAAATTTTGCTGAAAAATTATGTTTTATAATTGTTTTGGAAGTTTTACAGATAACACAAATGAAATTTGTGATTTTTGACATGAAGAAAATTATATTTAATTTTAACATGATAATCACTTTGCACACAGACTATTCAAAACAAATACTCTATATATTCACGGACAAATCTTTTTTGAGTTTATTAAAAATACTTCACTAAAAAATATGATTTTTGGTATGTGAAAAACTTATAATGTTTACTGAAAGACTGCCAAATTTTGTGAAGATATACACACTATATTAAAAGTTAGTAGTATCAAATCTATAAAGACTTTGAACAAGTACAGAGGTCACGTAGTCAGTCAAATTGACCGAGCACTTATTGAGAGAGTTAAATGTTAAAAAGTTGCCTTTGCTATCAATTATCTAGTATGCTAATACCTTAGACAGATAAAGAGTATTTACAATCTATAACTTACACTTCTCCAATAGGTTCATAGGTGGATCCCGTTGCTTCAAATTCATGTAAGTTAACATCTTCATCTTCTGCACTTTTAATGACAAAGAACTGTTGAGAAATAGAGAGAGAGATAAAAATTTAGATACTGTGTTGTCTCTAATTATCGCTACACCCAGTATTTTTTATCAAGTTTATCTTGTGTGATAGCAATAATCCAACATATAATTTTGATTTGAGAAAAAAGAATAAACATTCACACACACACACTTATTAGAAATGGAATTCAGAACTGCACAAATACTATAATTAACACCTCTTTTGCAGGGGCAATACAATAACATAACAATAGATTAGTTGTGTAAAATACATTTTTCTAATGGTTAGAGAAAAATGTTAATCCTATAACAAAAACATTACTTTTAAAACCCTTTCTGTGCATTTTACTGAGTCATATTTAAAATTTAATTAAACCACTTTATTATCAATGTACTTTATATTATCTCAGTTTTTATTCCTTTATTTCAAAAGAAACCTCTAAAACCAATACCTGAACTTTACAGCTAATAAAAGAGAAACAATTGCGTGTAATGTCAACATGTTCTTGTAGATGTTCAAAGTACATATATATAGCTTGTTTATGAGTAACTCGAGTAAAATTCCAAGAACTTGTGGCCGAGGAAAACATCGTAAAATTCTTTCAGTTCAAGGTAAGCCACGCCCACTTCCAAATTAGAAGCTGTGTTGCTAAGCAGCAGTTTTAGGTTGAATGGCATAGCTTATAACCAATAGAAAGAGCAGATTTCCCATTGAATGTCACCAAATTAGTAGTAAGTATAGACTTATATATCCATTTACAAACCAGAAGAAATAAAGTTTAGTCCACTGTTGAGAGCAGGGTCCCTAGCCTTATACATATTAATTTTATAGACAGTTAAATTGCATTTAGGTTTTACTTTTATGTTTCAGTTAATTATGTATTATTGTGTTTTAAAATTCATATGTGAATGGTTTAATGATTTTTTAAATTTACTTTATACTTTGCCTCGAACAACAGGCGAGTGTAACCACCATTTAGTCAGGGGCTAAACTGTCTTTGCTGATGTTAACATTACATTGCCCGTGGGTACCTGTTGATGTGTGTCGACATAAATAATCAAAGACAGAGAAAATGAAATGAAAACAAAACATTAAAAATAAACTATAAGTGAAAATGTAGAGACGTGATATTATGCATGTGATCTAATGAAGATATTTTAAAATTATTCAATGAAGAGATAAAAGGAATCTATATATATTTCCATTTCTTAATCTTTAACATTTCATTACACTGTACATTAATGATAATAGCTAGAGTTAGTGACGTTGCATATCACTCATATAATGTATGATATTGCAGAGAAAATGGCAAATATAAACATTTACCTTAAAAACACTTTTGATATTCATTTAGGAGATTCTATGAAAGTGAAATGTAACAATTGTAAGATCAAAATAGTATTTTTATACTTAACATGAAAATATCTTGCAGGTGAACTATCCATAGACCAAGCAAAAATAACTACATTAAATAACGAATTTTTGGTAGAAGTAGTAAAAAAAACAAATTTAAACACTATATTTTTCTCAAACTACATACTGTTATGAAAGTTCTTGTCAAGTTTTAAGCAACTTAATCCACTGGCTTTATTATTGGAAAAAAACTTAACAAGAGTTACATCACATGCTTAAGTCTAAAGCATGTTGCTGTTATCAAGTTAATCACCTAACAGCAGATTGAGTTTGTACATTACATTTTTTAATGATTAAAGACAAATGTAAATGTCCTAATGGTAGATTAGTGATGTATATTTTATTTTTATTAATGGTTAGAGAGAAGATTAAATTTTAACAGTGGATCAGTCATGCACATTACATTTTTCTAATAGTATAAGTTTGTTCTGAAAGGTCTAGAGTGTTTTCTGTGATACAGAGAAAAAAAAAATTGAAAAAACATTAAAAATCTTATTAAATTTATATATTTTGTTCAATTTATGCTGGCATCATCAATGTGAATGGCACCTTAAGAACACATGGTTTTAAAGCCAGGTCAGAGAATCCAAAATCTCAGTTTTGGCTGTCCCTAATTTTGTACTCATCACCGGGAGAAAGTAGCCAGTCAAAAATGCTCTCTGCCAGATAGGCTTTGGCCAGCTTAGAGCAAAAATAATAGGTTGCATGTCACTTATATAATGTATCCCTAACTGAAATTGTAAATGTGTTAATCAGGATCATGGATTGAAGTTTGGACCATCCAGGTCACAGCATAGTAAATTAACCACTGAACCACACCTAACTCAGATTGCTGCCTTGGTAATATTTTTTCATATGACCAGCATTCATATACTTGTTAATTGGAAGATCAAATGCTTTGTTCTAGCCTTCAAGAAATGGAATATCTCAGATGAATGCTACAATTCTATTTTTGAATGGGGTAGTTTTTTCTTGATATTCATGAAGTGTTTAGAAAATATTAAATTTTGTACCACATGTTCTACCTTGAACATATCATTTGTAGTAAGTTTCAATATCTTAAAATGTTCTTCTATGTTAAAGTAGTAATGGAGCTCAGTAGATCTAGTGAACTCACCCTACTAACTGACATTTGGTTTGTGGTTAATGTTCCAGTTTTGTCTGAACAGATGACTGAGGTGCAACCTAACGTCTCTACAGAGGGTAGTGACCTCACTATAGCATTCTTCTTCGCCATTCTTCGTGTACCTGAAGGAAGAAAAAATGTTGTTCTAATCCAAATGTGCTACATCTGTAACACTAACACCAGAAAACTAAAATATTCTGGTAATAAGACTGTTACCAGATGAAACTTTGCCAATATCAGAAAGAAAACAATATCAACACATAAGCCTGATACTACATGATCTTGGTTTGCACTAAAACAAATAAATCATCACATCTTCAAGTAATAAGCCTGTTATCACATGATCTTGGTTCGTAACAAAGTAAATAACAAAAACCTAAGAGAGAGACTAGTATAAAACATAACTATAAATTACTTAAAACAATAAAAACCAAAGTTTCAGGGTGTAAGCATATGACTGACACTTTTTATATTATAAATATCTTTAACCAGCTAACTTAGAATTACACACTTGTCTGTAAGCTGCTGCTGAAGTTAATCATAGTTAACTGATAGCCACTTACTTTGGAATTTTAAGATGATTCAATAACTATTCATACAAACAGAAGAAACAGAATGCATTAATAATGTATTATTTAAAGCATTACTTCATCCAGGCCTGTACATAGAATGTTTGAAAGATGGGGTTCTAATCTGTGAGATTAAAAGCTAACATATATTGTGCAAAGCACAACCAGCATTCAAAGCATGCTAATGCTATGGAGGTATGGGGGCATACCCCACATAGCTGTTAAATATATACAACTGTTTCAGTTTAAGTTTATTGGAAGTATTATCATTTGGATAGTTTATATAGCATGGGTGTCATATTTAGTTACTTTTAGAAGCATGAGTTTATGACAAGTTTGTTTACATAATTGTTTACGATTCAAACGTTTTGTAGGTATGTTCAATTGTTATATTGTTGCATCAGAATATCTAGTATTGCTTGGAATATTCTATTATTATTTAGATATAGATTGTGTGATTGTGAGTTTAGCCATAATAAGTGTATAGAAGTGACTTTTGAAGTGTAATTATCATAGACTGTATTGTAATAACAAAGCAGAGAAGAATAATTTGTCTTGTCAATTGTGTTCTAAGGTAACTGAGCCAGCCTGTGTGAACTTTGACAAAAAAAAAGAGACAATAATTTAAAGTTCTGGATACAACTGTGATAACCAACAGTGTAGTGAACATTTGTATATACAGTACGTTTCACTTGTTTTAATATATTATTTTAAAACAAATGGACTGTGTTACTGTTTGTTTATTGTTGAAATTTATCACCAACAAGTCACAGACACCTACTGTAAAACATCTGGCCTATAAAACCTGAAAGTAGAAATACAGCTTCAGGCTTCCAATTTCGAAGTGTCAACAGAAGGCAATGCATGTGACTATTTCAAGCCGAAAAATGCTAATGTAGACTATGTAGAAAATATTAAATGTCATAAGCAGCTGCACTATAAATAATTTTTACATCAAAAAAATATGGGTTTTGGCCAAACCCCACCCCTGCATAAATGCATGTCATCAGATTTTCCCAAAAAACACTTACCTAATGCTAGACATGTTGTAATAACAGCAGGTAGACCTTCTGGAATGGCAGCTACAGCTAAAGCAACAGCAATCTTGAAATAGTAAATGGCCCCCTGAAATTAAATAGAAAATACAAGAGTATCAGGTAACACTGGTGCCTTCAAAGAAATGATTAAACTAAAATAATTATTAACACTTTTAACACAAAAAAAAAGATAACAAACGTATATGTATATTGTTTTGCTGAAACACCAAAAATGAAAGAAAAAAACAAAAGAGGATTGTAGTGATTAACTTTTTCCATACAGGCTTGATTGAATCAACCAAGTTCATAAACATTTTGTACTCATTACAGTTTCCATACAATAACTTTTAACACAGTATGTGCATCTTCACAAAATTTGGAAGGCTTTCAGTAAACATTACAAGACAATTAGATTTTCAATTCAGCATTTTTAATAAAGATTTGTCTGTGAATATATTGAGTAGTTTTGTTTACTAGTCCAAATGCAAAATGATTTTCATGTTAATATTAAAAATACTTTTATTCATCTGAAAATTTTAAAATCTCATTTGTGTAATGAATTCAAATTCGATGACGAGGAACCCACTTTGAGACTAATAATGGCTGGAGACGGCTTGAATGGGTAATGAAGAAAAACTTTAATATAAGTTTAACATAACA
>NW_013666406.1:110463-141643 GCF_000517525.1 Limulus polyphemus
TGTTATGTTAAACTTATATTAAAGTTTTTCTTCATTACCCATTCAAGCCATCTCCAGCCATTATTACTCATTTGTGTAATCTCTAAAACTTCCAAAACAATCATAAAATGTCATTTTTCAGTAAAACATTATATTTTAGCTTTTATTTTCTCTACCCTAACTATATGTACGAGGTTCATCAATTTGACTAACCTCATAACCACCAAAACGAAATAATTCAAATTAAATCTATATTACCCTTCTTTCTCTCTAGAATGACTATAAATTGTAACATGGAACTACATTTGCTTATCTTAAATAGCTATAAGTTCATACATATATTTACACTTAAATTTTATTGTTTTATTGCCCTTTGAACTCTGTCTAAATTAATATTCCCAATATAAATTTTGAAAATCAGTTGGTGAACCTGTAGCTCATGTTACCATATCAATTTATATTACGCATGGGCTACTTCAGAGGATACCACACAAAAATTTATTATTATTATTCTTTATTTTACTTAATCTAACCTAAAACTCTTTACATTCTAGTTACTTTTATAATAATAAATAAAGAATATACATGAAAAACAAGAAATACAATACTTACCTGGATCTTTTTTTTTTTGCTGTCAATTGTCAATGACACTTAACACTATTTTTTTATCGTAATGGTACTACTTTACTAAATAATGTTTTATTTAATTAAGTAATGCACCAAAGAAACACAGAATAATAACATGCAAAAAGTGGACAATGTCCCATAATTATCACAATTATTCTGGCTTTCTAACCACGCTTTCTAAAAATTCAGTTAAGCTCGTTAGTGTGTTTCCCATTGGAATAGTTTGAACTGGAAGCAAAATAGACAATTCTCTATACAGCAAACAATGTAATATAATATGTCATTTAATAAATTAAAACCTTGGCATTCTATTGGTTACAAATAATATATTATCAAACATAAGAGAGAACACTTGGCAATTTCTGAAAGAGAGAGGATGTGAAAGGTAGGCGTGGCAAGTTGGATTTGATTTTCTATTTGATGGCTTTGTAACCAAATAAGACTGAAGGCTATAAAAGTTGTGCTTTGCCTGAGCAATGACATTATAAGGAGTAACTTACGCTAAATTTTGTACTTCTTGGAAGGGTAGTAGATAAATTAGAGAAGAAAGAATACTTTGAGAGCAAATGATGTGAAAGGTGGGCATGGCAAGTTGGATTTGATTTTCTATTTGATGGCTTTGTAACCAAATAAGACTGACGGCTATAAACATTGTGGTTTGCCTGAGCAATGATATTATAAGGAGTAACTTGCCATAAATTTTGTACTTCTTGGAAGGGTAGTAGGTAAATTAGAGAAGAAAGAATACCTTGAGAGCAAATGTCAGAATTCTCACACAAGGGAAAATTGAGGTTTTTTTTATATTGCCTTATAAAATCAAAAGTTATATAATATTAAAGTTTGTATTATTAGCTATGTTTTTATGCCAAGTTTATTTACATACCATGATAAAAAAGTAGTTTAATAAAATGTTGAATGTAACTCACTAAAACATTCTGACATGCACACAAAATGACACCCATTCTGAAAGAATTAATCACAAAATCTTTTATACTATAATGAAAAACAAATCATGAACTACAGCTTACATAAATCACATTTTAATAGATGCAATCAACACAAATAAGCTAATATAATATTCACTTATAACCAGGGATGCACGGGTACCCGGCCAGATAATCAGCCCCGGCTGGGTATTGGGCCACCCGGTAATACTCGGCTCCAGCCAAGTGTCAAAGTTAGGTATCTAAGCCATAATCTTTGTGGCAACTAACAAGGTACTGAAAAAAAAAAGTATTTGAAAATCAGGGATTCAGAGAACAATAGGGGTTAATAACAGGCATTGCTTGATAAGTGGATTTCTGGGGAAGGTGGGGTTTTGAGAACAATAGAGGTTAGGGTTTGAGAAGTTGGGGCTAGGCATTGAAAGTTGAAAGTAAAGCTTGATTGTTCTGTTGGTGATTATTCGGTTAAATGTAATAAACATCAATTTTGTTTTTGTCTCTAATTTTTGTGTATGTTTTTTTGGGACAAGGGGAGAACTCGGTCCCGGTTGACACCTGGCCGGACCCAAAGCTTAGTGACCGGGTACCCGGACCCAGTATTTGGTCAAATTTGACTACCCGTTCATCCATATTTATAACCCATATCTGTGTGTTTGTGATACTGCACAGGTATCATAGTATCAAGCCAACTATGAGAATATGTAAGTGACTATATTTTGCAGCAGATAATCCCCATTGTGAAGTTTTTGTTCAATATTTTGATTCTCAACATTAACAGGCAGTAAAATACTGGAAGCTTAGTAAGCTTGGCCAAAATATGTTGATGTCAAAATAAAGCCTGATAAAAAAATTTTAACATCTTAAACTTAATTATTTCATCTAAATACTAAATTCACAAACTGAAACATATGTAACACTGAAATGATACTCCTCTGTTATACTGATGGTGCAACAATTTAAATGTAAGAAAACAGGTAAATTTTAGCTAATGACATCCACAAGCAAATTTCCTTACCCATCATTAATTACGATAAACTTGGACACAAGTAAAAAGTCAAATTGGAGATGTTACTCCACCTTATTATCTTCAGTTGCATCAGTAGCAGATTGGAAGAAAATACTGATAATTTAAATAGTATTTAAATGTAAATATACATAAATATTTTAATAAAGATAAATATTAAATCAATAAATCATTCAGTAGTCACAGATTGTAATCACTGGTGAATTATACCATGCTGAAGCATAACAGTTGTCATGTGTGGTTGAAATAATGACCCATTAGCAGCTTACCTTGATCCATGATCCACCATGAGCTGGATCGTTAAAGTGGCCAATATTAATAGCCCACACAGCCACACAGATTACAGAGATCACTTTGGACAACTGTTCACCAAACTCATCAAGTTTCTGCTGCAAGGGTGTCTTTACCTCTTCTGTCTCAGACATTTCTGTTCTGATCTTACCTGTAACAAATATAGAATATCAGTATGAAACCAAACATCACACAGAGAGTTAATTAGAATAAAATAACTGAATAAGGAAGAAATCCAGTGATTAAAAATAGAAGCTTCTTTTAATCCTTTGAATCAATATAAAACAAAATTCACACATTTCTTAGCTTCAGATATGGTTCATTTGCAGAGCTTAATTATAAAACATTACTGTAACATGACTTTACTCTTTGAATATATATGAATACTTCAGTTACTCAACAATCCTTCTGTACACTCAAATGAAATTTAGTAGAATCACAACATAATATCCACAAATACTACACCATTGACGAAAGACCTAAACTAGACAAGTGTATTGATATCACAGGTTCACTGTATACAAGTAAATTATCCAGTAATTAGCAAACACATGTACACAGTCAGGTGTCCAATGGTTAAGAAATTTAAAATCTTGGCTACAAAATTTGGAGTCAGATTAGTTTCACAAAAATATGCTTTCAAACAATATTTCTTTTCTTTTTATAAATTACTGTTTGACCATTAATGAATAAATGATAAGGTAGCAAGAAGGTATTAATATATAAATGCCACTATATTATCCAACTATAACTGATAAGACAGCATGGAAAATCTAGTGAACAGAAAACACTATATTATCCAACTGTGTCTGACCAGACTGCATAGAGAACACTGTATTATCCAACTATGACTGATAAGACAGCATGGAAAATCTAGTGAACAGAAAACACTATATTATCCAACCATGACTGATATGATAGCATGGAAAATTAGTGAAAGGAAAACACTATATTATCCAACTATGTCTGACCAGACTGCATAGAGAACACTGTATTATCCAACTATGACTGATAAGACAGCATGGAAAATCTAGTGAACAGAAAACACTATATTATCCAACTATGACTGATATGACAGCATGGAAAATCTAGTGAACAGAAAACACTATATTATCCAACTATGACTGATAAGACAGCATGGAAAATCTAGTGAACAGAAAACACTATATTATCCAACTGTGTCTGACCAGACTGCATAGAGAACACTGTACTTTCCAACTGTGAATCAGGGGTTTTTCTAGGGTGCAGTTGATCACAAATAGTGCACCTATATTTTCAAAATTCACCTATATAAGTAAGTTCCAGTGGATAAATATTAAAAACATATTTAAGATTATAAAATTTCATTCCAGAGTTGATAAATATATGTAATTACTAGAATATTCTTCATTTTTTGGATCATTTGTTACTAGTCCTGTATTTATACGAGGGGCAAAAAGGCATCACATATTAAAAAATTGTGAAATTAAAATATAATTGTGCAGTTGAAAAAAATCCTTAGGAAAGGCTCTGCTATGAATGATCAGACAGCATGGACACATTAACACATGGAAAACATTTTATTATACAACTGTGACAGATCAGACAGATTGGAAACACTAACATATGAAAAACACTACATTTCCAACTATGAATTAATCAGACAGCATGAAAACATTATATTATCGAACAGCATGGAGACACTAGCGTATGGAAAACACTATACTACCCACCCGAGAACTAATCACACAACATGGAAACACTAACGTATATAAAAAAACACTATATATTGTACTGCTCATAATTAATGCCCACAGGAGGGGCACTAATTAGAAAACTAAGTGGGTCATATGATAATACTTCTTTATAAACAAATATATCTATAATAAGTGGTAGTAAACACAGCCTATTTATTTCTAACTTTGCTATAAACATCAGTGGTCACTGTCACAATAAGTATGGTGATCATTGTTTATAAGTGTCAAAAGATCTTGTGAATCAGTCCTGCTATGTACCAGGTAACCTCCTTTGATTGGTACCACCAAAGCAACTTTGAAGTTTGCTGCTATGGCAAAAAATGCAGGAAAATCATGGCCTGCATGACATTTACCAGTTACCAGTATTGAGTGCTGATCTCTGCAAGTAGGAGAGCATTAATTAGGGGCAGTACTATAATACAACTTTCAGTGATCAGATAGCATGGAGACACTAATGTATGGAAAACACCATGTTATCATTCTGACTGTTCATAGCTAAAATAAATTAACGTAAGTAAACTTGCTCTAGTCTACAGGAAATCTAAACTCCAAACAACTTTATGAAATCCTCTAGTAAGACATTTTAGGTTGATTATAAAATTCTGAAATATTTTTAAATAGTACAAATTGGATATTTTTAATTTTCCATGTTGTGTTGTATTTATTATTGTACAAGCTAATGAATAAGTTGAAAAACTTACCAATGGCTGTTTCCAATCCAGTTCCAATGACAATCCCTTGAGCCTTTCCTGATGCAATATTAGTACCCTACAAAAAAAATTAATTAAGACACTAGTACAAACAAAATATTGTTTCAAAGCCAAATCACTACTAAAATTGCAGTCACTATGATTAAAAACCTTATAGATATTTCTAACGGATGCTTATAAAAATGAAAGCTTTCAGCAAGAGGCTTAACTGGAAAAGTAAAAGATTATGAGGCAGTGGAGAAATCATAATGTTACTTACTGAAAAAAGAATGTTTTTCTTATCCTGGTTAACAGCCCGTGGGTCTGGAACAGGTTCTGTATGTTTAATCACAGACACAGATTCACCTATTAGGAGAGAAAGTGTTATAAAAAAATATCTTCATACAAAAAGTCAAGAAAATGTAAATTTATTAACCAGTGCAAATGTTCATACTGAATATAACAACTGATATGGTGTGAATGTTATTTTTTTAATTCAGTGAAGTATGATTATTATAAACTACAGTTATCATAACACAACAGTATTAAGGTTATTCTACTTTTAAACACTACATTCTTTGTTTGGACACTTTAACATTTTTCCCAGAAGAGAATATGATAATATTTCAAATGTACAATATCTGCCATATCCTTTGCTGACAATGCATTTTGCCCAGGCTTGCTGTAATAAAACAAACATAGTATTGGTTGAAACTCTGCTATTTACATAAGCATTTGGTTATATAATGTAGTTTAAATATTATTAGACACTCTTTTTCTTGGAAAAACACTAAGGGACCAAATAAAAAATATAGCATTTAAAAATACAACAAGTTCAAAACTATTGTCTTATAATGTGATTTACAATTACTTAGTGCTTTTTATATAGTAATTCATCTACCTGAAAGTGCTCTAACTTTATTACAATGTTATTTTATTACTGATAGCTAGTCTGACTTGAAAAACAATAAAAAATATTACAATTAATACATACAATTCAAGAACTGAAAAAAATAAAAACAGTTGCTTCATGGAAATGTTGTATGTAATTCGTATTGTCTATACGAGAACAGCTTTGTTCATTTTTTTTCCATGATATACATAACAGGTCGAATGACATTTAGGTTAACTGACAAACTGACCAAATCTTAACCTTGTCTAGGTTGTCACTGGGTTGTTAATTTTTTAAACAAAAACTTTAGATAAAAGAAATATGACACAACTTGAAACATTTAACGAATGTTCAGAAAACAGAAGTTTTTTTAACACAGCACTGGGCTCTTTAAATTTCAATAATTTTTCAAGTTTTAGTTCATAATGCATGGAACAAAAAAGTAGATAAAATCATTATTACATAAACACAATTACATAGAAATATAATAAGTTCATAATATTTTAATAAAACCATTAGGAATTGAATGTGACACCACCTAATCTAGAAAAAAAAAAACTTTGATTTTTATGAAGACAAACAACCCATGTGTATGAAACATAGTGAATCAAACATTTTATAATTAATTTGTTTAAAGAAGAATTATAGACATATAGGTAAAATATAAAAAAATCAATTGCTGAAGCCACAAGTAGCTGTAATTACAAAAAAAAATCAGCACAAGACATTAGTCGCATTAACACAAAAGTCTGTATCCTGGATGCAAAATAAATCGGTTGGATGTAAAAAATAAGAAAAGGATGCAATAATAAGGTCAGGTGTATTTTAACTATTTTAAGATTTGGAAGGTGTCAGTGCAGAAAAAGAGAAGATTTGATTATTCTTTTAAAGTAAAAGATGGATGTCAAACATTTCAACTATAGACGTGTGACTGAAATCTTCACTACTTCAGAGTGGTGTAAGTTCTGACTTTATATATGCATAACTTCATTTGAGACACATACTACTGGTGTTCTTTGAAGTGCATAATAAACTTCTTCATTTTTTAACTATTTAGCTTTGTTTTTTTTACTTTGTTATTGATTTTTAATTAAATATGACTGAAAATAAAAATTCAAAATCATACAATGTTAATTATTTTGTACTTTAGTTCCTAGTTTGTCTTTAGACTGATTGCAAAACAAGCTCTACAGCTGGAACAATCCATACCTCACTGCTCAGTATTTACTTTTTATTCAAATTTGAAATAAATTTAAAAAATAAATCTAAGTATTCAAAAATGAAAAATATTTTATTGAAAAACCAGTTTATTAACTTATATAAATTAGACTGAATATAATTTTATTATAATTCATTAAAAAAAGTCATGTTTTTCACAACAGTTTTTGATGATGTCAACATAATTTTATCAAAACAAAAGTTTTACAAGTTACAAATCAAACTCATGACAAGCTTATTTCCAATTTTAATTTGACAATTTTTTTCTGGTGAGCTATGCGAGTTATATTAGTCTTAAATGAGATCTAGTCCAAGTCTGTATATATTTATAAAACTGGTGAATATTCATGATCAATAAGCAGGTGTTTCATGTATACATGAAAATAAATCGAAACAAGAGGTCAACATTTTGTAAAATCAGTGAACAATATGTTCTATGCCCTCTGGGTTGAATTGAAATGAAATGAGTAAAAACCACACACACCTAATGACTGCTCATTGTCTAAAAACTTAACAATAAATTAACTACAGGCATAACTTATTTAAGGCACATGACCAAAGAATAAATTCTTAATAATATATGGTTCAGAGCAACCTCATTTTGACAACTATCAGATTCAAGCTGAAAGGTCGTGGGGTTACATATAGTCATGTGTACATGATTAAAAGTATTTATGTTATTTATTTTGTGCAAACTCCTGAAAGATGGGATGAACATCTTTTAGCATATACATTTTGGAAGATATGGACAAAAAATATAGTGCAACCATTGACTTAACTTCACTGCTTGATGAAGAGTTGTCAGTTAAAGATTTAAAATAATTATTTGACCAGTGAATTTCAATACACTGGTAGCTTGTATTAGGTGAGCTGAAAGGCTATAAAATATATTTATGTTAAGAAATAAATCCAGTTTCAATAAAAAGGGATGATTTTTCCATTTTTAAGCTCACTTTAAATACATGACTTTTGTGCTAAAATAACTTATCTTATCAAGTTTGCTACTAGAATCCAAATTTCTAACAGATTAAATGGCCAGTAAACTTTAGAAAAACCTGTGTTACACAAAAAGCTCTATCACAAAGGCAAACATTATTAAACAACATTACAGACATTCAAATCCCACTGTATTTACCTGTCAGAATGGACTGGTCTACCCGTATAGTTGTTGAGAAGATCTTCATCAGCCTAATGTCTGCTGGGACTTTGTCACCAACTAAACATGTAGAAATAATGAAAAAATTTAAACTGAAAGTTGAATGTTTTCACAACATTGTCACAATGATTTTTGGAACAGTTAAGAGAGAAAGAAGAAAAGTATACATTACTGCTACAGTTTTCTCAATTACTTTCCTTACAATCTATTAATAATACATACAGAGCAATTCTATATTAGTTACCGGGTGTTTGGATATCAAGACGAGACATGGTATGATAGTAAAACTTTGGGAATAGGCACAGTAAATATTCCACTACTACAACAAGAAATTGCAAAAGGGAGCTGTTAACTGTCATTTATTCATACATGTTCTGCAATACAATTTCCACCTAACTTACGTAAGACACTTGTAGGTTAAATGCACTAACGTGACTATTCCAAGACTTTGTTCTCTTACTATGAATGTCTCTGGTGTCAAAACACTTGTCAACTTCATAAACACCATGTATATCTAGTAATGATTTAGTGAGCAATTATTATTTAAGTTAGAAAAATCCAATCAGATGGTTACTTGTACCTCAAACATTTCAATTTCACAAGAAAAAAAACAAACATTCCCATGAATTAAATGTTTATTATATACAACATATTACTGGACACATCTAGTAAACATATATGTATGTATGTTTATATACCAGGTGAGTCCAAATCCTGATTTTCCATATTGGTGTGAAGTAGATGTGGAATATTCAAAATCTGCTGACATAGGGTGTTTAGGTATATCGGGGGCCATTTATTATCTGATATGATGTCATAATATAATGGTCCAATCAAGATCAACCAAACTATATATCTGAAGCTATCAGTATGAGGTAAAATTGTGTTATTTTTGATATTCCATATTTGAATTGCAATAGAAAAATCAAGACTTTTGACTTATTCTGTATACATGCATATATATATGTGCATGTAGACAAATTTTTATATTCAATAATTAGTAAGGTTTGAGCTTGCCCTATAATATATCAAACATACATAAATAACAATGCATATATATATATATGTATATATATATATATATATATATATATATATTACAAGAGACTTCTTACATTGTAATTTTTTATTTTTCTGGGGACATGAGCTATTAAAGTATTAAAGTTTCCTTCTTTAAATAAAATATAATAAAGTTGGTAAAACAGCACGTACAGCTTGAAAATGTAAGGCAGATAGTAGTTACCAGCATTGTTCATAGCTCGATCTAACTTGGCATTACTTTATGACAAATCAGTAAAAATGCAAAAGGTGCCCCTCCAGATTCAAAGTGCATCTCCTGCTTATGCTAATACCTAGCAAGTTAAGTACAATTTGTTTTGAAATCATCAGCAAAAGGCTAGTAAACACTGTAAAATCTTTTCATACTCCCTATTCTCCAACATTTAATACTTGCCTGTGTAATAATTACGGACCCCCCCCCCTCCCCCAAAGAAGATGTATGAAACTGCAAGGGAGGATATCAAAACCTCTCCCATATAGCCTCAAATGAAAAATGTTTTATTCAGCTTTGTGCTTGACCTCTTAAAAATTACATCCCAATAAAAACTTTATGTGAAACCTGAAATCCCACACATAAATTTAAGTACTGTGACATACTGAAACTATTAGAAAATTTATTTAAAAAACAATAACTTTTAACCCATGGAACTTTAATCCTTAAGCAAATCCATCTTCATCATACTACTCAAACATTTACCCATATAAGAAAATTTAAGCGCAACTAGAAGTACAAATATTTTCTCTCACTGCTGATGTCATCCCCACCTGAAATTTCTACGATGTCTCCAGGAACAATGTCTCTCGCCCGAATCTTCTGCACACCTTGCTTGTTGCTTCGTACGACTTTGCCCATTTCAGGTTCATATTCTTTAAGAGCTTCGATGGCACTTTCAGCATTCCTTTCCTTCATGGTTAAAAAAAACAAATGATTAGTTCTAAAACCCAATACAAACTCAGAAACCTCATTTTAATAAAATTTTACATTCGGAACCAGTTAGTTGTTGATAACAACAGTTATCTCTGAAATGAAATTTGTTATTTGATGTCAAAGAAAAAAGATTACATATTTCTCTTGGCATTTCTCAGGGGATAAAGGACTCAGCATGGAGCCTAAAATGGTGTCTCAAAATCAAGACAAACAGCATGAAACATCTAGAGAAAGTTCAGTCAACATGTTGAATACACTCCCTAAATCCACTTTAAAAGAATATTAAATATTTGGGACCCCTTAAAAGAAAATAGTTGACTGACAAAATGTTGATTACATTCTTTTTTTTCCACAGAAATTTGTTTACCAGTAAAATATGCTTAATTGTTTGTTTCAGAATTTCAAATCACATAGTCTTTTATAATTTTGAACCAACAAACTAGAGATGAGACAGATAGCACCACCCACTCTTGTCTGATTGAATAGTGGGATTTGACTGTCACCCTCATAACACACCCACAGCCCCAAAGTGCAAAGTACATTCTTTTTTGTGTTAATGGATCATGAACCATGAATCCTCATATACACAGTCCAGGCATGCTATCCAGTAAGTCATGCCCACAGCTAAAAAATACTCTGATATTCTACTCATAAAGAATTTAGATATCTTTCAAAATTTTATTTTACTTTTCTTCTTAGAAGAATATAATTAACTTTTAAAATGAATATTTTGTCTCTGTTGAGTAGTTAAAACAACAAGATTGTGTGAGGCTATTCAATAATGATTGTTACAAAGCAACAAGTGCAATTTAGTTAATAAAAATAAAACAAGATTGTAAGAGGTTATTCAATAATGATTGTTACAAACCACAATTACAACTTAGAACAATTAATAACAATAAAACAAGATCCTATGAGGTTATCCAATAATGATTGTTACAAAGAAACAAGTGCAAGTTAGAACAGTAATAGTAATAAAATAACAATCTTTTCTGAGGTTATTAACAGGCACTGCCAGGCTCTTCTTGGAGAAGAGGCTGAGGTAGGCCAACATAAAATAAAGGGAATTGCAATCAACATCTTGTTAGCACATACCTTATAGTGTTTAGGAGGTGAAAAAAGTGAAACAAAAACTGTGCTTTTCAGTTTTGTGCAGAGACTAAAGCATGTTTTGAGGTAGCCTCAGCAAACCCCCCTTAATTACTACCATTAATGGGATCACCCAGTTATGATTGTTACTAAGCAACAAGCACAACTCAGAACAGTTAATAGTAATAAAACAATAAAACTGTCCTAGGTTATTCAGCAACAACTGTTACAAAGTAATAATCATCTTGGCAAGAAGAACTTCACAAGTAATTGTTCCAAAACTAATTCTTTTTTAAGATTATTCAAAATAATTTGTAGCACAGAAACACATTTAATCAAAGATACCCTATTAACACAAAATATTATTTTATTTATTTCTTTTATTTTTTGTGAAGTGGAAAATGAAGTTTAACAATTTTGAAACAAATCAGTAATTATTAATCATTATTTAAGATAATTTTCAAGAATGTGAAGAAACAATTCCGTTAAGATAGAATTCTAATTTAAAACTTTTATTTCAGAAACATTCCTCTGGAAATGGAATTTAACGTTTATTACTTAATTACAAATAGCAGTCCATCAAAATAAGTACATATAAAACCATATTTTCGGTAATACTAATAGTATGAACGTTAATAACGAAATTACGCAAGGACTCAATTAGCTCCAACGCAAAATTATCATTGAACATAGAGAAACTTTTATAATGCATCAAGAAATATAAAACTTATATTTGTCTTTACTGCCTTTGTAAGTCTTCTTTTTCCATTATTTATAATGCTTGTTTTAAATTGTGGAGCCCACGGTCGCTGCACATGTTAAGTTTATTCATAGGGAAACATTTCAGTAGGATTAAACTGAAAACATAATGGTAGGCATGTGCAAACAAACCGTGCAGTTCTACCAAAGTCAATTTCCTGTTTATGAAAGGAAGTTGAATTAAGGTCGTGGTTGAGAAGTTACACAGGGGAATTATTAGGTTGTAACATTGTGCTATTATACACAAGCTTACAGATTTCACGTCGACAAACACTTCCTACCGAAGCCGTCTGTTAAAAAGATTCAGTGAGTAAAGGTTGGTTAGGCCTGATTCATAAATCCCCAGAGGCTAAAGACAAACACCAGAGGCTGAGTACATGGAACTGGCTGTAAACGAAGAATCTACCACAATCTTTTCCACTTACTTAAAACCAATATCTAGTCACGTAAACACACTTTTCCAGGACTACAAATACCTTCGTTATCCAAAATAATTCTTGAATAGTTTTTGTTAAAAAAATATTTTTTTAATTGTATAGTTTCAAACAAGACAAGTTAGGGGAAAAATACGTTTCTTACATGAATTCAACACACTGTTTATATGTTATTTAACTTTTATTTTCAAACAGTCAAAGAAGCACTTTCCGTAAATACATACTGATTATTAAGAATGAAGTAACACATTATTGAAATAGCAATCACTTTTATACAAATAAACAACAAGGCTGTGCCTTCTTAATCGTTAGTAAAAGATCGGGACTCGTTTTGTTCAGATTTTACACACAGGAAGTTAGAATAAGTCCCTGTACAGTTGTTTCTATATTGTCAAGACTAAAACGTCTTACGTATAAAACAAATAAATAAAACTCAAACTAACCTGCTATGTCCTAATACAAATATGCTCATTTAAATGTGAAAACTAGTTGGAAGCTGCAAGTATTAATTATTTTCCATGTTCGTGTAAATTACCTTTTTCTTATTTAATATAATTAACTTTAGGCCATTTCAGAATGGCCATTCTGACCCCTAGATATATTCCACTGTTTTTTCGGAGCCGGAATTATAACCAAGGGAGTCATTTGGAGCTCTAGGCCCCAATTACCAGTTTCTGTGAAACATTTCTAGTGAGGCCGAATTTTAAGTATATCGGAAAGGCCGTAGAAGTATCATTAATGCCTGACTTTAAATGTCTAACCAATAGTCTCTTTGATTCCCAACGTTTTTTCGTTTTCTGCTAGGCAGAGAATACTGAAGTATTTATCGCAAGGTGTCGTATTACAAACGTTGTTAAAGTGTGTGTAAATACTGAAATGATTTCCTTCGTTCGGTTTGAGATATTCTTTGACCAATTCGCTAGGTGGCGTACCTTCGAACCAATATATATGCAAGGTGAAAGACTCGTTTCCAACACAATGGTGGTCGTTTATTATAAATTTACATGTACCGCAAGGTGGTGGTTTATATTGGTTACGTGATACACCACCTTGCGGTTTGAATCAAAAATACATCTCAAACCGAACGAAGGAAATCATTCCAATATTTACACACACTTAACATGTGTAATGGAACACCTTACGATCAAGATTTCAAAATTCTCTGCTCAGCAGAGAACGGGAAATATTGTGAATAAACGAAGTTTTCTTGATTAGACATTTAAAGTCAGGCATAAATGACACCTCTTCGACTATTCAAGTTAAACCACTTGAAAAACACATAAATAGTGTTTGTTGTTGGTTTACAATAACTTTCACCAGGCTTTCTTATTACGACCTTTATAGACATACAGAATTAAATTTTCTAGCATTACATACTATGTAGTATTTTATTCTGTCGCTTTTTATTTAAAGTGTTATTTATCATATTAATATAGGGGTCGGGGTTTCCATGTAAGAACTTGCAACGAAATCGTGAACAGGTTTCGTTATTTTCAACCTCGCGTTCTATAATTTGCACTGAGCCCCCACACTTAATTAAGGCCGCCCCCAATGGAAAAAAATAAAATAATTGTTCTTTGAATTATTCTTACAGGGTTTTGATGTGAACTCGTCGTGACAATGTGCCAATAATTAACCAATAAGGCTGACAATTTTAAAAATATAATTGACTATTCGACTTTATACTGAGATGTACCATTACGGCAAGCTGGGTTCGATACACTGTAAACCTAGCTCACAAGTTCCTTAAATACAAATATACAGCTTTTACATTAGTGTTTCATAATGTTGATTATCCTCCCTCGTTTACAACCTATTTTACATGGCTTTCTTTGTTCAAAGCCGCGTAGGTCCGGCATGGCAACGTGGTTAGGGCGCTTGACTCAGTCGAATCCCCATCCCACCAAACATGCTCGCCCTTTCGTGGGAGCGTTATAATGTGATGGTCAATCCCACTATTCGTTGATAAAACAGTAGCCCAAGAGTTGGCGGTGGGTGATGATGACTAGCTGCCTTCCCTTTAGTCTTTCACTGCTAAATTAGGAACGGCTAGCGCAGATAGCCCTCGTGTAGCTTTGCGCGAATTTCAAAAGAAACCAAACCAAAGCTGCGTGGCAGTTGCTATTGGGGTTGAAGAGTAACGGAATACATTATGCATTCATATTACAAAAATTAGTAACCGTATTCCGTTACAGTTACTCATGTCAGACATGTATTCTGATTACCGATAATTTCGAAAAGCTACAGATTACTTTAAGGATTATCTCTATATAATTTACAGAAAAATGTACCAATGTAACGAATTTGCAAGAAAAGGTATAGCTCAAAAATTGCGAGAATCTGTTCGGGCCCACTGGTTGAACTTTGCAACATTGTATCTAGATACCTACTGATGTAGTCTAGATAAAACGTGAGTAATTCAACTGTATTAAGTCAACAGGCACAATAAAGGCTGACACGAAATTGGCTTGGAAAGTTAATGGATTATTCATTTTGAAAGAAGAGCAGGGGAAAATATAAAGTGCAAGGCAAACTGTGTTTGCCACGACAGAAGACGCTTTCTTCCTCGAAAGACTCCGCTTGAAATTTAAAAAAGCATCTCGAGGTAAGTACTCGCTACTATTACAATCGACATGCGAGTAGAAAAAAATCATTTCTAAAGAAGAAGTTAAAATCGACGATACTACAATATAAATATTTTTGAGAGATTGATAGCAAAACAACAGATATGCACCTATAATCATAGAACTTACTGATGTGAAATTTAAAATGTAGTTCTTGTGAAACTGTCTATTGGCGTGCAATTCAATATTAAAGGCTTCATCGTTTTCATAATGCTATTTTTTAAGCACGTGCAACCAAAATAAGTCCTACATTTATTTAACCTAAAATAAATAGTTTGTTTGTAATTATGCACAAAGCTACACAATGGGTTATCGAAACCCGGTTTCTAGCGTTGTAAGTCCGCAGATATACTGCTGTGCCACTGGGAGCTAAATAAATAGTACAAACCAGTTAGAATGTGTTTTTTCTTTTCTTTATAAAAAACTAGTTCTACTAAAAGTACCTTAACTTAAATTGTAAACAAAAAACATATACACAAATACCAAATATATTTAGTTAGGTCCACCCGCTTTTAATTTTCTGTTGCTAATTTTATGACATTCAACTTATTAGAATAAGTGTACACCTCAGAACACTGTATTTAAATCATGGTGTTTGTTCAAACCGATTCACAGATAGGTACTTTATAAGGCGCGGTGTTATGTCTTCTTTCAGGGATCACTGTGAAACATATTCATGAGAAAGCAATGAGAGATATGGATGCCAACCATTTCATGTCTTTATTATTCACTAATTGAAAATGGTAAATCAAATTATAGTATGTAGGTAGGCTATTCGCTGTGTAACTAATCTCCTTGAATACTAGACTGTACGTAAATTACAGAAACTCAAGCAGGCTACTTTTTAGTCGCGGTATAGCGGCTCTGAGTTGTTTATTTTTTTTCTAGTACAAACTTTTAGCTCATAGCTCTGCCATTTCTTGACCGATTTGAGTTCTAATTACAGTTTTGAACTCAGGAGGTCAAACCCTTTCGATTGATGTATTTGAACACGCTCAAGGTTACATATATTAATTCACTCTAATCCTGCCTAAAATAATTTCAAGTGCTGCAGTTACTGAGGGTCCCCTCTTGTTTTTGTTACAACTGTTTAAGTAAAAAATCATGTAGTGCCAACACTTTAACAAACTCAATAAATAAACTGAAAAGACCTCAGACACCTTCGGTAGCAAAATGTTAATTTTATAATAGTATTATACTAAGTAAAAAATAAGTCTTTTAACATGGTAATATAATAATGAGCACTTTGTTGTGATATTAATAATGGTCGTATATAACTTAATATTTTAATTAAAAAATAGCATGGATATGAATGTGTATTTAAAATACGAATAAAAAGTTTTGTAATACACATATTTTAGTTATTTGTGTATGTTATTTTAAACCTATCTGAATAAATAACCTTTACAAGTTTAGATGTTTTTATTTTTGCTTGCACGACAATGCATATTTAAGTTTATTTATTGTCTTTAAGTTGTATAGTGAAAGCAGAAGTTATGAAATATACTACACTTTCAGAATAGTTTTAATTATTTCACAGCACCAGTGGCACAGCGGTATTTCTGCGGACTTACAACGCTAGAAACCGGGTTTCTATACCCATGGTGGGTAGAGCACAGATAGCCCATTTTGTAGCTTTGTGCTTAACTACAAACAAACTTATTAAATATGTCGTGATACTAAATTTTCTGCTGAAATTCACATAAACCTCAGTGTTAAAACTGTTAGATAATTGTTTAATTATTGATTGTTTGTTTACTTTTATCAGAGAATACATCCCACAAGCTATGCCAGTCAGGGGTTTCACTAGTGTACAGTTGATCATAAACTGTGCACGCGTAAAAATACTTGTGCAGTTGAAAATTCACCTATGTAAGTATGTTCCAGTGGATAAATATTAAAAAAACATATTTAAGATTATAAAATTCCATTCAAGAGTTGATAAATATATGTAATTACTAGAATATTCTTCATTTTTTGGATCATTTGTTACTAGTCCTGTGTATATACGAGGGGCAAAAAGGCGTCACGTATTAAAAAATGATGAAGTTAAAATATAATTGTGCAGTTGAAAAAAATCCTTAGGAAAAGCTCTGATACCATTCATATTTCAAAGAATTCTGCAAGCAAAAGGCATTCTGAAGGTTCTGTCCAAGAACAATCTGAAAATGAGAAGACCCTTTCCATCGATAAATCCACTGAGAGCGCCTGAGGAAAGCAAAGCTTCAAAACTCAATCTAAGCAACCTTAAAGAAGAAAGTGGATGCATTGGTGTTTAACTTCATCAGTGAAAAAATACAAGGCTTTTCATTATTAGAACAGCTTGGCTTCCATAAGCTCATTAAGGGACATCAGCCTAGTAAAACCCTTATGTGCCACAAAATTCTGTTGGAAAGAATTGAAAAGTCATTCCAGTCCACGAAAGAAACGTTTACCTTAAAACTAAATAACATCCAAGTACTTTGCACCACAGCAGACATCTGAATGGCTCACAACAGAAGATAATTCAGGATGACCTGCCATTGGATAAGAGAGAGCACACTGGAGCGAAAATCAGTAGCCATGTCCTGTGCTCGACTAAGAGGTCGGCACACATATGATTGCTGCAAAGCCAAATAAAATTCATTCAACAGTCAATATTGAAATAAAAGGAAAATGTACAGTAACCGACAATAGAAACAACTTTGTGAAAGCGCTCAAGGAGTTTTCTGTACAGTGTAAATGTTAATCCACGAGACAATGCTTAATCAACATCCTTGGAAGCAATGAGGTTGGTGTTGAGGGAGCAGGAAATGGAGTTCCTGAATTTCGCTGTCAAGAGCTTCGAATGCTGCGTCATTTCCATGCTCACCTGTCTCATTTTCTTCGTTTTGAGGAAACTCAAACGACAATGTGGAATAAACCCACAGATCACCACTGGCTGCAGAAGCTTTGCAAGACATTGCTAATGTAAAAGCAGTTGTTCCAAATGTCACAAGGTGAAATTCTAAATATCATTCTGTTCAGAAGATCATTTCTTTAACGGAATTGCAACTGCTGGAAGTTTGTGCACGCCTGTATGTAGAAAGTTGCATACCCATGACGTTACCTTCCTGCAAGAGTATGCAGGAATGCTTCAGCCACTGGCATATTCTCTAGACCTTCTTCAGGGAGAGAAGAAATGGTTTCTTGGCTACATGATAGCAACACTTCTCAAGCCCTGCATGGCCAGGTGGTTAGGGTACTTGACTCTCAATCTGAGGGTCGCGGGTTCGAATCCCCGTCCCACCAAACATGCTCGCCCTTTCAGCCGTGGGGACGTTATAATGTTACGGTCAATCCCACTATTCGTTGGTAAAAGAGTAGCCCAAGAGATGGCGATGGGTCGTGATGACTAGCTGCCTTCCCTCTAGTCTTACACTGCTAAATTAGGGACGGCTAGCGCAGATAGCCCTCGTGTAGCTTTGCGCGAAATTCAAAAACAAACCAACACTTCTCAGCGCGAAGATTACAATGTCTGAAAAAAAAAGCCTCACGTGCGCTTCTCAGCACACGTTATCGATGCAATCATCAAATATATTGAATGTCGTTTTGAAGAGTTACTGAGAAGCTAAAATGGCAACTGTCGCCATTCCTCAACTCCGTCTGTGGTGGCTCCCCCTGAGCAGAGATGAAGAAAATGTTGGTGGAAAAGGCAGTTCTCCAGGAAGGGGTGGGAACATTCTAGTAAAGTGCTATTTGACGCCACTATCACAAGTAATTCAGAAGAATCGGAGGACAACTTCTTCACCTTTACAAACACTCAAAACGAAAGCAATGAGGAAGTGAGAAAGTACCTACTTGACACAGACAAGTCTTGCTTCCCTGCAAAATTATCCAGTAGTGAAGTACCTATTCACGAAACATAATACCAATTTGACATCAGATACTTCTGTAAAACCTGTTAGCAATGGTGGACACCTTCTAAACACCATAGCGCAATCGCATGAACGATAAGTTCCTTGAGCAAATGAGTCAATTAAAATACAATCGTGATGAATGCCTTTTACAATTAAGTTATGTTTCATTAGAAAACTAAAATGAGATAACAGTAAAAACAGTGAAATGTGAAGCTGTTAATATAGTAATAAGTGTGTAATATGTTTAATGTTAAGTTATGGTATAAATGGAATTTAAACTAATTTCAAGAACAACAGTTGCCTGTTTAATTTATTTATCTGTTAAAGTAATTGAGGTAAAACATAAATAACCTTTAGTAACATGTTTTGCTATGTATGGTTCTAACCTATTTAGAAAGGAAATCTGATTTCAGGAAGAATTGTTTAATTTAGTATCTATTAATTTAATTCAACTGAAGAAACAGAACCATACATTAAAAAAATGACTGTTAAGACTTAAAAAGAAATTAATTTCATTCTCTGTGAATTTAATTCCGAGTAAGATCTCTAGCAGATATTTTGTAACGTGTGAACTTCTAAGTTATTTTGAAAGGATAACCTAACTTCAGGTAGAAACAGAACAGTTAAATTTAGCTCTATTTTGAAAGGATAACCTAACTTCAGGTAGAAACAGAACAGTTAAATTTAGCTCTATTTTGAAAGGATAACCTAACTTCAGGTAGAAACAGAACAGTTAAATTTAGTTCTCTGTGAATGTTTTTTAGTTTAACTTAAAGAGTAGGAAAATTTATTTTAACCTGTTTAAAAATACACACTGCCAAGTTTGGCTTGTTTGAATGCAAGGGAATTATGTGTAAAATAAAACTGATGTATATCTTAATTAGCATATACCTATGTACTGTGATTAAAAACCATCAACGTCACTCAGTCTTCCATATTGGAATTTGCAGTATATACAAAATATACTTATATTTTTGCTTTATTTCTTGAACTCAACTGCTGCTGGTTTTTTTTAACTGTATTACAAAAGTAATCTGATTACTGACTTGGAGTGATGTATCGGATTATGTCACAGATTATTTACGAAACTAAGTAATTAGTATTCTGCAACGAAATACTTTTTAAAAGTAACCCTCCCAACACTGCTATTAAATATATTTGGGAATGTAATGACTTTTGGTATATCGTTAGCCAACTCCTGTATAATGGTCACAGCTAGCAGCATGTTTATAGTTTCCAAATTTTCCATGACAACAGCCAAGGCTTTTTACCTCTGGAATTTGGTTGGTATGGCATGATGTATAAACCCCAAATCTTTAGTAAACAACGAGCTCCCTCGTGAACTTCCGCAAATTATAAAGTTTTGGTTTCATATGTATTGTAGGCAGTTTTTTATTAATGGGTATCTGTGCTGTGCCGACCAAGGGTAATGAAATCCGACGTTTAGCGTTATAAGGCTTTACATTATCACTCATTGTCTGCAGTCGAAAGTTGTTTCCAACGAAACTAATAAATTGTAATGAAAGAGGTTATTCAGGACGGACAATCAAAGGTCCTAACTGTAATTAACTAATTCCACATGTAATGCTAGCGAGCAAAGGACAGTAGCAGACCCGGGAGGGGGGGGGGGAGTTTAAGGGGTCCGGTCTCCCATTGTACAATGTAAAAGGAACGCGTAAGCGTAAAAAAAGTGTTACACAGAGAAACTAATTTGTATTATTCAGTACACTGTTGTCCAATGAAAGCTCCGTAAGAGGGCTGAAAGTTTGTATGTTTGTTTGTTATTAAACACAAAGCTACACAATGGGCTATCTGTGCTCTGACCACCACGGGTATCGAAACCCGGATTCTAGCGTTGTAAGTCCGCAGATATACCGCTGTGCCACTGGGGGGCAGGGCTGAAAGCTCACGTTTAAAAAAAAAGTCCGTGTAAAAAACAGTCCGTGCATTTTTTTTTTTTTACTTATTTCAATGCTGTGTTTCAGAATTTGTAGTGCATACTCGAGGCATTTAAATGTTTTGCCATTAAAGTTAAAAATAAAACTACCTTTACAGATAATAAAAATATATTCAAAAACACCTTAGGTGTGAAAAAAAAAAGGTGTGCCAAAACAAATATTGAGCGTGCGACTTAAAGGAATGAAATCAAAGTTGGCGGCCAAACTGGTAGCTATATATACACTTATAGCATTGATAAGAATTTTACAGCAAATATTCATTCATTAGTTAGCCAGGCCCCGTTTTTTATTTAACTTTGGGCATGATGGGGGGTAAAACAAATTAGGAGAATTTCATAAAATTTAGCAAATTCTTGCTTAAAAGTTGGTAATGAATAATGAATAACCGTTCACCCAAATGATCCTTTTGAAAACTTGAGCTAGAAACTGATAATCTAGTTTGCTTGGCCTAATCAATACTTATGTATTTGTACGTCCTTTAATCCGAATGACAAAACCTAAAAACGGTATACTTTTACTCTTAGGTGAAGCTGTATTAAAAATTTCAGACCGATAGCTCACGTGACGTTTTGTAGGCGTGGGCAAATATTTTGGTTAAACTTCAGCGGTTTTTGTTGAATAACTTTGCACACGTGGTTTATATTTAGACCAAATTTGACACCTGATTGTATGTTGTAAAGATTTATCTGTGTACCAAACTTGGATGAAAAATCCGTAAAAGTTAAAGTCAAATAAAGTTTTTGTACTTTCCTTGCGAAGAAAAATAAAACTAGGAAAAAAATCAATCAAAATTTGAAATTTTATATCTCGTGTATTTCCTAATGGACTGCCTTGCAATTTGGTATGGGAAATAAGATTCCAGTAGAGCATATCCACTGAAAATATATGACAGTTTGGACTACCACAATCCGAGATACGGAAGGTGTGTCTTGATTTTATTATTATTATCTGGAGAGTAAAAGTCATTTATTTTTTCTAACTATTTTAATGTTGTTGTTCTCTACCAAGCAACAATATTTTCCCTTTCGAAGTTGTAGTATATTTACCAATTACTGACTGGTACTAAGAGCAGCAAATTATCTGTTGCCAGAAAATAATAGTCAATAATTGTTTTCTCTTACTCCACCTTCTGTTTTCAATTTTTCTAAAATAATTAGCGCTGTCACATAGTATGTTTAGCCTATACCCACAGATCTACATGTAAATCTTAAAGTTTAACATTTAGAAATACTATACTTTTCAAAACGTAGCAGCCTATCTTCATGTAATCATATCATTTAAACGTATAATGTACGTGCCTGTCTAATTTCAGCACAAAATTGGCCTAGAATGCTGGCGAGATTTCCGACAGTGTTTAAATTAGGCCTAGAAGAATCGGCGTGTTTTCATTGCAATGCAAAAACTTGTCTGGAAAGTTCTGTTGCCTAAATAACTCTGAAGCTCTTCGTGTGTGAGCAACTGAAATCTTAACCCTTAGATATGTTCACATTCATTTTACGGATTTGAGCCAATTGTTTCCACTTTTGCCTAAATATATCACAATGCTTTTACTGAGGTGCAAAAAAAACCTGTCATCTGGAGAGTTCTGGTACGATGTACGCATACATGGCAACGGCCTTCACAGCCAGGCAATACTGATGTGAATTGTTTCACAGCTTTAAAAGCAACATCGAAAATAAAAAAAAAGTTTCATACCACGTGATGCACTCTCAACCAATCATGACAAAAATTTTATGCTAACAGTAGAATAATGTTCGCTATTCTATATCTTATATCCTTAATGTTATTTCAATGGTGGTGTTCTTTACCAACCAACAATATTATCCATCTTCATTGCTGTATACATGTTTTTGCTAAATATCTTACTTTCTTAATATTATCAAAATTGCTTTAACCCAGCACTTTAAAGATCTTGTGATAAATTCTGAAAAATGGAGAAAGGACCATACAAATTGTTAATGGCGCTCTGTGCGAGATATAAATTTTGCCCCTTCCTCAAAAAATATCATTGGCGCCGACATAACGTCGCCTCCTACAGATCGGCGCTTTATGCGAGCACATCGCTCGCACTACCCTTGGTACGCCAATTAACGGATAAGCCTAAAATGGTAAAACATACAAATACTACAGTTTGCTAGTCGACTTTCGAACTGAATAAAATCGTAACAACAGCCGGAGCACTGTTTTTCTCTCTCTTAACTTGAGTATCGAATACAACATGGTTGCGACCATTGTATATTCGTTTGCTAAGCCCTTTTACAAGCCCTTAAGTTTATTGCTGAGCCATCCGGGTATCCCTATTGCAGAAAACAATAATAAACAAGTTTTACTGCTTCAAACTTTTATACGTTTTATTTATTTGATAACGTTAAAAACCAATAAAACCCGCTATTATTTTTTTCATTATTTACAATGACAATCACGCCTAAACGGGCACTATCTACCATCTTGAAACGAAAACAACTGTCCCGAGTTTAATTCCAGTAACAGAGGTATTGAACAAAAATAGCATCGTTGTCAAGCCAAACTTTAGAACCTGCACTGCCTGCTTCTCTTCAAGTGTTCTGGCACTAAATATGGGCAAGGTATTCTTCCAGGTGTAATCTAAGAAAAGGTCAATAAAAAAGGAAGGCATTTGTAAAACAACTGGATAATGCTGAAGACTTAATCATCGTGCCAAATAGAAATTGGATATATATAAACATACATATAAATATAAAGGAAAGCTTTAACAACAGCATGTCGAAAAGATAAAAAGACAATCCTAGATGCCAGAGTTTTATCTTAGGGAAAGTAATAATGCATTTGTGGATCAAATAAACTTTCCATCGCTAGGTGGCGTCATTTTGGTATTTTAAATTGTAGCATAAGTAAAGCTGGAAAGTACTATAAGTAAACGGTGTTGTAAATCAAACTAAAAGTTAAAATGTATAAAATGTAATTACCGTATTACGCAGAATTTTATCAAAACACGAAAACGCTATCATATAAAAATTTCGGTAAGCTTTAAGTTTGTTACAACTTATAGCTGAAAAAAAAGTTTTTTTTTATTTTGAATAAAAAAGCCATCTATCCATCACCTTCAATTATCGATCACTATTCTTGCCTCCCAAGGATAATTGTGTGGTAGTTGACTTCTTGGAAAGTACACTACTACTTTCGAGAGTTAAGAGTTCGCCCTTCAGTTCAGTTGACAGAGGGCCGAGCGCGGCTCAGTGATTAGCTTGTAGGACTGTTGATCTATGGTTCTGTATTTCGTGTCCTGTTACCTCAAGAAAAATTAATTAAATAAAAAATCGTTCTCCGTACTATGAGGATTGAGTACGTTATATGAGTGACGGTCAAATTTAAATATTCAGCCTTACAAATGGCTAGTACAGATATCCCTCTTGTAGCTTTGCGCAAAATCCGACTAACAAACATTTGAAACAGTGCTCGCATGTAGTGCAAGGTGGCCCCAGGTTCAAATTCTGCACTCGGGAAATATAAAAACTGAAATTAGCATAAGAAAAACTGGTGTTCGTTTCACAACCTTGAGATAAAGTCCGACGACGGCTCTTGTAGGTGAAAAGGGTGAATATGTTTGTTTTGAATTTCGCGCAAAGTTACACGAGGGCTATCTGCGCTAGCCGTCCCTAATTTAGTGTAACACTAGAGGGAAGGCAGCCGCCTCCAACTCTTGGGCTACTCTTTTACCAACGAATAGTAGGATTGACCGTCACATTATAACGCCCTAACGGTTGAAAGGGCGAGCATGTTTGGTGTGACGGGGATTGCGAGTCGAGCGCCCTAACCACCTGGCCATGCCGGGCAGGGTGAATATGATAATTGGAGTTGCTAAAAATTGTCTCGATAGTAGGTTAACCTTTTATCTCAGTTGGCAAAGCTATTATGTACCAAACTGCTTGCGGTCCATGATTTTTCTTATTAAAGGGTCCTAATTATATGAGGCAGACAGAAAATGTAAACAAAAATACTAATAGTATTGTAATTAATCCCCCTAATTACTGCTGAGGCCCCATATACTTGGCATAGGAAATGAAGCGATTTTACTCGCCCTTTTTTTAATAATTCTTTACGCCAAGCGTTGAAACAGCATAAATCTGAAATTACTCATTATAATATAGTATGTGGACCCCATTGTTACTGTAGATATAAAAACATAAATTGATATTTATGCTGTCAACTTGTGCTTATTTGCAAGATTTACCATGTTAACACTGCGACAAATAAAATACAATACTTTGCGTTCAGTTTTTAAACAAGTACGTAAATATATTTCAAATTATCGATATCTACTGAAAATCATTTAAGATTTGGCGATACGAATCGTTTAATACACAGTTATATAAGATGCCGGCAGGATAGTGGATATCGTTTATAGCCCCATCTATTGGCGATGTCCACTCGCGAGATCATATGATGGAACCTAACAGGTAACTGTGTTTAAGCTAAATACATTGCAGAAAAAAAGAAAGACTGCAAGACGTAGAAAATATAAAAAAAAAATATTAGATAAATTGCAATACACGTCTATAACGAAAACATGTTTCATTTGCTACGTTTCGGGAGCAGGCCCTTTGTCACGCTTAGCTTCTACAAATAGTTTCTAAACCTGACGAAGGGTATACGCCTGAAACAAAACAAATACATGGAATAATACTAATTTCATTTATCCTTAATACAAGCATGGTTGTCTAACTAGACCTTGCCAACAATGATATTTCACAACTCGAATTACTACTGAGTAAATGCATTACAACAGACCTTCACAGCCAGTTGGTGAGTTTACATTCAAAGTTGTTGTTTTTTTAATCTACAAAAGACAAGGGGAAACTTGGTTAATAAATGAATAAATCACGTTAAAATTCACATTCTCTTAGGGTTTATAATGTATTTTAATAGCTCGTTTTAAATGAATTTTATCTCACACAGAAATGACTGGTTGGTAGAGAGTAACTATATCTTGTTTTCTGAGGCTCGCAAAAAGCTATACAAAGGCTATTTACCTTAGCGGTCATTCCTAACTCAAGTACCTTTTTTAAATCTTATGGCACATTCATGATTTTAGCTTTGCACAAAAACTATCACATAATTTCGCACAAACCTAATCGAGGGCTATCTGCACTAGTCGTCCCCAGTTTTGAAGTGTTAGACAACAGAAAAGGCAGCTAATCAACAGCACCTGCCATCGCCAACTCTTAGACTACTTTAATCGAATATGGGATTTTATCGTCACACTTATAACGCACCCACGCCCTTAAAATCGCGTTTTGAAGGTTTTATTGGCGGTAGTGGGACGCGAACCATGGCATCTTGGTTCCACAATCCGGCACGCTGACAAATGAACGCTGTGTTTGCGCTTATCACATATTTAACCAAGTGCGTTTAAAAATGTATGTATGTGTATATTTATGCAAACACACTCTCAGTACAAATACCTTATAGTGACTTAGCTTTACGGCAGTAAAGTAGTGTGTTCAAACGTTTTTGAGATACTCTCATGTATATAATAACATTCAGTAATGGAGACATCTAGAAGCCAAACAATACAATCTTTGTTTTAGTCTTGAAAGGTATGTCGTTGATGTTTGAAGTTAAGCACAAAGCTACTCAATGAGCTATGTATTCTCTGTCCACCACGGGTATCGAAACCCGATTTCTAGCGTTGTAAGTCCGCAGACATACATACGCTGTACCACTGGGGTGGGGGCGAAAGGCATGACATTAAGTAAATGTTCTGTGAAAATGGCATATAATAAAATTAATTTTATAATTGATTTTAAAAAATGTCGTGTTGCATATGAACTTGCACGTTTTGGAAATAAATGCATGAATAATTACTTTACATAATAGTTATTAAAATATAAGGACATAATCATCTGCGAAAAATTTGAGACAATTATCTAAAAGGAAAACAAAACATGATAATTTAGTCGAAATGCTGAGCACTTATTTCTCTTTGTTCACCAATGATGACCGTTCAGTCAAGAAGTTGAACACTTCTAGTTGTTCACCAATGATGACCGTTCAGTCGAGAAGTTAAACACTTCGCTTTGTTCACCAATGATGACCGTTCAGTCAAGAAGTTGAACACTTCTCGTTGTTCACCAATGATGACCGTTCAGTCGAGAAGTTAAACACTTCTCTTTGTTCACCAATGATGACCGTTCAGTCGAGAAGTTAAACACTTCTCTTTGTTCACCAATGATGACCGTTCAGTCGAGAAGTTAAACACTTCTCTTTGTTCACCAATGATGACCGTTCAGTCGAGAAGTTGAACACTTCTCTTTGTTCACCAATGATGACCGTTCAGTCGAGAAGTTGAACACTTCTCTTTGTTCACCAATAATAACCGTTTAGTTGAGAAGCTACACAATGGGATATCTGTGCTCTGACCACCACGGGTATCGAAACCCGGATTCTAGCGTTGCGAGTCCGCAGACATACCGCTGTGCCACTGGGGGGGGGGGCGTTATATCGCACAAAAATTGCGTATATCTCTATATACATCAAGCCATAACACACGTTGGTTTAGCGCAATTTCAGAACTTGGAAGTCAATGAAACTGCAAATTCACAGTAGTTAACCGTTGTACAGTCAGGAGCTTATATAATAGCTTTAAAAGCTTATATTACAGATGAAAACTATAGAGTAAAACGTAGTTATTAATCTAATAAGGTCGTTAATTATGAGAATTTTTTTTGAAATTCATAACATCTCCATAGCAACTTACATAGTAAGTAAATTTTCTCAAAGTCGTGGTACTACCGAGATGTTAGACTCCTTTTACACACACACAGGGTGAGAGAGAGTATACAGAATCTGTTTGCCAAGATCCAGTTGTATGGATTGCCTTCCAAAAACGTACTCACTCCACGTCACCAGTCTTCACCACAAGCTCCATCCTTTCGAAGATAGAACTTAAACTGTTCAGAGCATTAGAACAACTACCAGAGGGAAGTAGAAACCAAGTAAATCAATTATTTCCCAATCTTCTTGCGAACGACTGTAGTCTTACCAGAATTCGACTATTTAAAAAACAAACGTTACCCGTTTATATACGGTTTTTTTACAAATGCCTTACAACCAACTCATCCACAGCACATTATCTAGTACCACTGAAATCATGGTTCAGTTTTAACTCCACAGAAAATCTAGATGTATTATTATAACAATCAGTGTAACGGACTGAGCGCTGATAGTGTAACAATCTGTGTTAAAGTCGTAATACATTATTAATATATTGATCAGCAGTGTGCTAATATTGTACATATCACAGGATCAACCTAAATATTCTATCAGGTAGGGAGGTGCGGTTTTTCTGTTCTTTAAAATGTAATTAACAAGTATTAACCCATGAGAAACCTAAAGTTCGACTCTTGGTTGAAACGACAATCAAAAGTATTTCAGAACCTTGATCTATGGTTAGTACGATGTTTCATATTTCTGACCACATGCAACGTTTTACGCAACGAAAATATATTAATTATTGACAAACAAATCAAGATCAGAAAAAAAAACAGCAAATTTAAGACGTTATTTGTCCAATTGATATGATAACAGGCGGTGAAAATGACATGGCGAGTAACTGCTGCAGTAGAGAGCCGAGCATACATAAGCAATCTATACATATACCATACAAACGTTTCGTCATAACTTATACATGTAAATTAGATAAGTTAAAAATTGTAAATTTAAAAAACTACAAAAAAGTAAGGAAACATGGCTGGAGATACTATAGACCAGACATTCCCAACCTGGGGTACATTTGTACTTCTCAGGGGGTACTTAGGTGTCTGAGAGTATAATCATGGTTTACAATTTACATGGTGTTTTAATCTACAGTCACAAAATGAGAGCAAAGTGGCTCACCTAAATATACGCCGAGTTCAATTTATCGATGTTATCAATACTATAAGATCCTAATGCAGTCCACACATACAGATTTCATAATAAAATTAATATAATTTTTTCAATTTTTGATCCTTAATTTTTAGGGTACATGGGAACCTGTCAGAGTGTCCAAGGCCAAGGGGTACAGAGGAACAAAAAGGTTGGGAATCCCTACTATAGACATTACTTACTCAAACTACAAACCCATATTTTTGGCTCCATGATATTACCTATTAATAGAATTACCTAAAGACACCGATTACACAGTATATAAAGCATTGAGTATCTACACGTTAGAGTCATCTAATGTTCATTTATTATTGGCTAGTAATTCCTGTTTCACCCTGTACTTAAGCTTTTTAAACGAACACCATATATTTGTAAGAAAGCTAACTTCAAGGGGTAATGATAACATAGTTTACACAAGAATTATGATGTTTTTTAGCTTATGTAAAATATAGAAGTAACAAATCGACTTTTCAATACCCCTACGACCTTTGTAGTACTTTATTTAGTATTCTACAAAATATTTGACTGCAATATGCCAAGCAGTTTTTGTTGTAGGCTGGCAAGAGAATAATAATAAGAAGAAGAATTACAAACGGACCGTTTTGAGCGGATTTTTCTTTGGTTTTTGTGCATTTTAATAATCGTACAGCCTTAGCAGTCAACAGTAAAGGTTTTAAAGTGTTGTTTGAACTGAATCTTTGCTGTTTAAGGTGCTTTATGCCCGAACGTTCTATTAGGGTTTTGTGCAATTTCTTGCGACCCCTATAATGAACCACTATTGTGGTTCATGATATATCAGTCCACAACGAGGTCAAGTATCATCGACTGTCCGTGCGTCAGCTTCACAAAATAGTATAGGTTTATGTACTATATGGCAAGTCAAAGGTTAAGGTCAAATGCCAACATGGTACATAAGATGAGGTGTTGAACTCCGGCTTGATTGGCACAAACGAGAATGGCGATACATTCCTCCTAAATGAGATACCAGTCTATTATAGTTTAGCCCCCAGCTAATAGCTAGTAGTACAGCTAGAGCAGGATAAGCTGATACAAATGGGGTAAAGCGTCTTGCTCAAGGACGCAACAGCACGATACGAACCAGCCTCGAACCCGCGACCATATGACTAGAAGTCCAAAGCTCGAAGCCACGCTGCCCTACTTATAAGGTAGAGGGCAACTTTATTTTCTTTAAGCTAATGAGTAGTTAGTGTGTGACGCCAGAAAACAACAACAAAAAACAAACAAACAAAAAACAGTTGACCCTTCCTTAGCTGGTAAACAACAAATGTTTAATCACATATAATCTGGAATTTTTCTAAAATTTCGTGCAATGTTTTGTTTGTAATTAGTGATATCCTTATAAACGTATGCAAAGAGGTCGTAAATTTATGCTAATCCTCTTGCTTAGGTAAAGATTACATATCACAACGATTGTTCTTAAGGATATATTCTTGCTCGTCCTGTTTCATTGTCATGCTCTCCTGAATAGCGATCTTATTCGGTGACGAGATTCGAAACCGTGACAGATTACTACTCGAGCGACCTGATCACCAGGTCATGCCTGCTCATGCTCTCCTGAAGTGATACAGCAATATGTACAAGCTCGATCCGTTTGATTTTATTTCCCAGCAATAAATCAAATGGGAATGATCATTGGTGAAGGTAACTTAACATTGAGGGATACCGCACTAGGGCTTTGTTCTGATTTGACTATGTAATACTCCTAAGAACTTACGAGTGAAAGTAAAGAATGTATAGCAATACACCAACTACACATTTCGCCGAGTACCAGGGCTCATTAGGTTGAAACGTTATTTATATTATCAAATTTTATGAATAATAACTGGTACAGTGCAAAATAAATGGATCTGATGACGTTTTATTATTATATATTTTATATGAGTCATTGAGATATCAGAATTAGGGTAAAGATTAACAGCACAATATTATTTATCTATATTAAAACCAATAACTTATATATATATATATA
>NW_013666406.1:142643-144847 GCF_000517525.1 Limulus polyphemus
ATATATATATATATATGTAATGATTATTATTGATTCATTACGATTCTGATTGTTGTCGTGTGCAGACATGCTTCTAATCTGCTCCAATACCTAACAAAGATGACGACCAGCACAGGTAAGGTCCTAAGGAGTACTAGTTGTATGAATAAATATTTTGTGTGTGTGTGTTTGTAAACGTGTTTTTGCTTTGTTATTCATCTTCTGGATTATTCCGTGTATAATATTTCCAAAATCTGTATTTCTTATAGCTTTCTGTTAGACAACATTGTATCTAAATAGTACAGAAGCTTAAATAGCTAAAGAACTAGATCAACTAATTTGACAAATGGCGAAATTTATTTCTTAGTTTTGTTTGTTTATTTTGAATTTCGCGCAAAGCTACACGAGGGCTATCTGCGCCAGCCGTCCCTAATTTAGCTGTGAAAGACTAGAGGGAAAGCAGCTAGTCATCACCACCCACCGCCAACTCTGTGGCTACTCTTTTACCAACGAATACTGGGATTGACCTTCACATTATAACGCTGAAAGGGCGAGCATGTTTGGTGTGATAGGGATTCGAACCCGCGACTCTCGGTCGAGCGCCCTAACTACATGGGCATGCCGGGCCTTATTTCTTAGATCACTCTTTGTTAGAGAACACACAAATACACAAGAGACAAAAAAAGAGTCACGTAAAAACTAGGGTAGGTTTCACCAAAGTAAATTCCAGTAAAAAAAAAAAAGTGCTTCTGGGAATTCAATATTCTTTGTATTACGAATAACTCGTCATAAATAAAACGTTTTAATAAAATATGTGTAGCTTGCTCATGTATTTGTTTCTTAAATTCTGCACAGAATTACTCGAGGGCTATCCGCGCTAGCCGCCCCTAATTTATAAGTGACAGAATAGAGCTAATTAACACCACCCACCGCCAACTCTTGATCTACTCTTTAGTAACGTAAAAGTGGGATGGACCAATGCATTATAATGCTCCTTCTACTGAATGGAGATCTTATTCGATGACGAGATTAGAAACCGCGCCCCACAGATTACGACTCGAGCGACCTGACCACAAGGTCATGCCTGCTTATGCGATCTATTGCTTTCTTTGTAAAATCATGTATCATTACAAAGTGTTGTTTGGATATATATGGTTCACGTACCTGCCACACACCGACGACTGCGTTGGCAATAAGAATAAGGAGAATGACGAATGGTTCAACGAAGGCTGTGATCTGGCCATCATTTTCTTCAAATAAAGCTAATGCCTGTATGAAACAAAAACATACAATACATCAGTTCATAGCTCGTACATGTATAAAAACACAACATACAATACACCAAGTTCTAATCATAGCTAGTGTCTGTATAAAAAAACAACAACAATAAACAGAACATACGATACATTAAATTAAAAGCATAGCTAAAGCCTATATAGCAAAATAACCAATTAAGTGCCGCGCACTTCATTATTCCAGCCACGCACATCCTCAGTAATGGTGAGAAGTCTCAACACGTTGACAGCCTTAATGACCCTCGCAGTCGATAGGCCTAAAGCCTAAATAACCAACTGGTAGTATTGCAAAGCGGCCTAATGATCCAATAGGGTCGATGGTCTAAAAATACTCACCCCTAAAATAAATGCTAGCGCGCATCCACACGTTGCCTTGATAATAGTGCACATGAAAAAATTCATTCCGCACATGGAATTAAAAAAATTGAGGGAACATTGATCATGTTCTATCTATTGCATACATACAAGAGCAAAATACACAATAATCGTACTCCGGGTACGGCTAGTGCCTGTTTAACGGAAAAAACAAAATATACATCAAGTGCAAATAATATCTAGTGCCTGTACAAAAACAACAACAAGAATACATTCGTTACTCTAAGCTCACTATTTCTACTCGGGCTCTCTGCTGTTGATGGAACTTCGTGTTTTTCCTAAGAGCACACATGGTACACTCACGTGTGAGCTAAAAGCCTAAACACAATAAGTTATTTAACAATTTTAGATTCTTAATTAATAAATACATTATTGCTAGTAAAAAATTAAATAAAGAGGTCGCTACTGCTATCAAAATAAATATTTATAATAAAAACTTTACGAAATAATTGCGATAAATTGTCTATTTTCAATACGTATAACAATCAGTAGAGACTTCGTGAGGACATGAAAGTAAAACACACCTTGTAGTTACTTGTACTTGTTTGTAATTCC
>NW_013666406.1:145032-164334 GCF_000517525.1 Limulus polyphemus
GAGACTTCGTGAGGACATGAAAGTAAAACACACCTTGTAGTTACTTGTACTTGTTTGTAATTCCCACCTGAAATCGGTCATACGAGACGACAACTTTGATAAAAAAAAATTCCTGTATCTCTTGATGAGTGTTTACGTATACAAAGATCACACAGTGAAGATGGCAGACTACAAAACAAAAATCATGATGATCGATTGTAAAAGACTCGACTTCCAGAAATGATTCCGTTTGTAGATCTTCAAAGAATGTGAAGTCCGTATGAACATTTTAAATTAGGCTCGTGAAAATGGGTCTATAGATAGTTCACTCTATTACGAGAAATATAACATGTTTTTAACAGACATGCTCAATACACAGTAAATGAAAAAAGTTTGATCTTCCAACTTCTCCAGTACAACGCGTGTGTTTTAATAAACCGTTGACATCGACGTCTCAGAATACCAGAACATCGAGTGTGTTACAAACTTGTAATAATATCTAGCTAAACGCTCAATGTACAAGTCTCTTCGAAAATGTGAGTTATGTCAGTATTAAATAGATTTATATACGGAATGGTATATAAGGCGTTGTATAGGGCCTGTGGTAATAAACCACACATCAAGCCCGTATATCACTATTCTACCAAATTTTTTTTATAATATTCTTTTTTTTTATGTATGAATGTTTTCCTGTTTTATTTATAGGCTGAGTTGTGTAATATGCATACCAGTAAGTCTTAATCGCTCTTTTCCCGGATTCCAGCTGTAAAACAACTTGGACTTAGCGGAAAGGAAGGCCGGAAGTTTCAGAGGAAATCAACACAGTATTGTATACCAGTAACTACGACTCAGAGTAGTTTATATTTTTTAACGGAGCAGTTTAAGCTGGTGCCAGTCTAGTCAATATAATGTAATGAGATATTGGTTATAACCTTGATAACGAGCTTGAAACATAAAATGATTTAAAATATATACCATGTTTAAATATACCAAAGAAATTATTTCCGACATACGTACATAAATACCTTCCCATACACACACTTCAGGCCTGATAATAATAAACTAAAATTACACAGCATGCTACTTAAGTTTATCATGCCATTTATCAGGCCTGATAATAATAAACTAAAATTACACAGCATGCTACTTAAGTTTATCATGTCATTTATCAGGCCTGATTAATAATAAACTAAATTACACAGCATGCTACTTAAGTTTATCATGTCATTTATCAGGCCTGATAATAATAAACTAAAATTACACAGCATGCTACTTAAGTTTATCATATCATTTATCAGGCCTGATAATAATAAACTAAAATTACACAGCATGCTACTTAAGTTTATCATGTCATTTATCAGGCCTGATATAATAATATAAAATTACACAGCATGCTACTTAAGTTTATCATGTCATTTACACATACATTTTTTTCGCGGATTGTTCAAATAGTTTTTAATGAAAATTAGATATACACATAGAGATTTACCACTGAGGAGACTAATTTGTTAAGACAAATACTTTAACATAACTTGGCTATACTGTACTTTCTTTGTAACAAGTTCAAAAAAAAAATGGAGGAGTGGGAATTCACCTATCAAACCTAAATAGCCTTTGACATTGAAAAAGGATTGAATTGAAGAGAATGTGTCATTCAGGTGTATGGACCCTGGTGAATAATTATACATGTAAGCTTACGTGTAGGTCCTAACTGACGAATACACTGTAATCTCAAATCATCACACCAATAATAGGCCCAATCGGCAAGATTGTTAGAATTTTTGTTAAACTAGGAATCAATAATTCACTGTTGTAAGATCAAATAAATGGGAAATAAACAATATATATATAATAAAATACAATTTCCAATGTAGAATGTACCGCTCGGCAAATGGCGAATTTTTCACCCTTTTAAATGTTTTCCTGAGCGATGCGCAGACCCCTTTACTATTTAGTCATTAAATACGTTGTTGTTTGTATTAAGCAAAAATGCAGAATGTGCTTTCATCGAACCCCGAACTTTTCTCTCCCCAGAATTAAGACAACGCGCATTGTTATTTATACAAAAACGTTTGCAAGAAAACGACGATGTTAATATATAAAGAGTGTGATGTTTTCTGTTGGTTTATTGGTTTGTAGTTAAGCATAAGGCTGTCTGTGCTATGCCCAGTATGGGTATCGAAACCCGGTTTCTAGCGTTACAAGTACGCAGACTTACCGTTGTGCCAATGGGAGGGAGGGGGCATTTTTTCTGTTTTTCGTGGCTAGATGACAAGAAAAAGAGGAGGTTAAAACGTAAAAAGTGTTATTGTTTTTCCCGTTTGATTTTGTGACTAGGTGAAATCGAGTTCCCGTATTAAAAACGCCATCTAGCAGTGATACCTTAAAGGTAAAACAAATCCGAAACTGTAAAACAAAATCCAGCGACATTTAAAATGTTATTTTGGATTTCAAACACTATCGTTTAATTAATTACAATAATTAGCATGCTAAACACGATGGTACCTTTGGTTAGGACTACAACATTTGATGTGCGATAGGAAGCACACAAGCTGTCGAAATTAACATAATCATGCAGGTGTACTTTATTTGCGAAGTAGACAACTATTTTAATAAGATTAAAACTACTTCAGTGAGAGATATAAATTTTCAAGGCTCTTCGTAGATAGGAAGACTTACAAAACCACAGAAATGACAAGATAGGCAAGATTGTTCATATTTTTAATCGCTGTATCAAAAGATGTGAAATGTCTGTACTTTATTCTACAATAAGGTACACGTAAAAGCGTCAACAAACTTCTGAGCTCACTGACGAATAACTAATTATATAATACAGAGAAATATACGTAAGACATACTAGAAACGTGAGTTATATATATGTTGAAAGTGGAAACAAGATACAGTGAATGATTTGCTTCTCCACTATCTTATCATTTTAATGTTTTGTTTCCCGTACAGACAATTGGTAACAATAGACATTGTAAGACACCTCTAATAATACAATCTGCTGATAACAAGACAGAGTAAAACACCCTTGACAACACAAAATGCTGGTAACAACAGACATTGTAAGACACCTCTAATAATACAAACTGCTGATAACAAGACAGAGTAAAACACCCTTGACAACACAAAATGCTGATAACAATAGACATTGTAAGACACCTCTAATAATACAAACTGCTGATAACAAGACAGAGTAAAACACCCTTAACAACACAAAATGTTGGTAACAACAGACATTGTAAGACACCTCTAATAATACAAACTGCTGAAAACAAGATTTACAAGCGGACAGAAACAACTGACACTCAGGAAACAAAATACTGGTCTGCATACAAAAAGTACTGTTTGTACAAGATATTTGCTCAAAGCTAAACAGAGTATCTGTGTTAGACATACCTAATTTTTAAGTGATAGACTAGCAAGTAGGCAGATAGTCAAACAGCATCCACTACCAACTCTTGGGCTACTCTAACTGAATAGTGAGATTTGATTGTCTATTTTAAAATGTGACCACAGCCCCAAAGCACGGAGCACAATTTTTGTGGTAATAGGATATAAACCAAGGATCCTCAGGTTCACAGTTTGACATGTGAACCACTAGTCCATGTATTGCTCATTAGGCAATTAAACTAAATGAAAAACATAAAGTTGACCAAAAGTGCATTTCAAATTAATAAAAAAAGTGGAATAACATTATAAGAACCCAAAAAATTTATTTTAGTTAATATACGTTTGTATTTTACTTGTTCTAAGTAATCAACAATATTGTATTTCTTATTGTTTCCGTCCATTGACACATCTGTTTCTTAATGTTATTTTAAATTTTATCATACAGTTTATCACTAATGTGAAGTTTCTCAACCTTTTATTAACAAGCAGTTCATTAGATTTAATTACTCATCAGATCCAAAAACTGAAAATCATGTAGTTTTTAAAATTGTAATTAGCACTATGTTATAAAATAACTGGTACTCAAGTTATCTTTAATATTTACATTACAGTAAAATGTAATTAATTATTTAATGAGAAAATATTTTTTGTCACTGCAACAAACTGCTATTACATTGATATAACAAGAATCAAGGTAAACTTGAACATGACTCCTCTTTTAATCACAACGACTGATCCCCTCCATGAAACCAAAATCTGTCTGTACATGAATTTTGTGCTCTAGTGATCCTTAAAATTTAGTAGCATGATGAATATTTGGTATAGTACCTGAAAAGTAATGGCTTAGAACTGTAAATAGAGCAAATTTCTCAAGATTTATGTTTTTATAACATAAAAAAAAAGGAAGTCACATAGATACATCACAAGATAATGTTCATTACACAAGTTCAATGGTTTAGCAAGAATACAAAGCTGTATGTAAAACATGCACATTGTGGTAACTGCTTTACTTGTTCAGGTTAGACCTTCACCTGTAGTTTCAAGATAAGCTTGCACTCAAACAGTCTTTCTCAGTTTCATCACCTTCTATCTCATCTTGACTATAATAACAATACAAGAGTACTGATACAAGAGATGAAAAAAAAATTCTTATCTATAAACTAATATAAAGAGAAGAAGGAAATTATTTCAGTGAAACTGAAGTATGATATAATTTAAACACTCATGATAAGAAGAATCTGACCATACTTTTACTGCACAAACATAACATGATAAAGCTGAATGCTTGATCTAAAAGGAAAGCTTGGGCAAGTGTAAACATATGTAATGAAATATGACAAACTGTAAAGATACAAGTAAATATATTTCACCAGTGCAATTAACATGATATTTATCTCCTTGAACTGTCACTTCATTATATCTACTTAGTTAAAACCAGTTAAGGAGTGCAGTTTTCAACACAAGTCTTAGATCACATGCCAAGTTTATATTAAGGTAACATTAAATTATATAATTGGTGGTGTTATTAAGCATATTAAAATTTCTCAATCATTTTAAAATATCAGAATATCAAATAATCATTGATCTCTTGAATTGTAATGCTAAACTTATCCTTTTACAATACCAAACAAACTGTTTTGGAAGTTTCTTAGAAAATTCACAAAAATATTCCCAATAAACTTGCTTATTTAATATACAATGACTGCTACAATACATTTATAACTAATTTAGTGTATGCCACAGTGAGGACTTGACAGACAACGAAAATAATCTTCATTGTGAATGAATGTTAAGCAGGGCATGCAAAAATGGTTGCAAACAGATAACCCCTTCAATAACTCTAGGCATATGGACTCAGTCATTTTGGTGAGTGTAATATTATTTTTTCTATGATTACGTATGTGTGTTGATATGGCTTTTTTATATATGAAATATGTTTGTGTTGAACATCCCCCCTCAACAACAGTCAAATTTAAATTCCTGTGCATGCCCCTGATGACAAACAACTAAAGATTATTGGCATCCTTCTGTCAAGATGAAACTACTGAAGTTAACTATTGTGTGCATTGCTTGTAAAGCTCACAAGTATGCATGCACTGTTAACAATGCCCACGACCTTCACTGCTGTTATCTCCCAATTTTCAGTCGTCCACACAAGCCTTCTCTTCCTGTTGTATGATGTCAAAACCCTTAGACACACTTTACCAGTAGTGTAACATGTTTGTGAAACACATACATCAAGATTAATAAATATTTAATGTACACAAGACTGACAGTTTTAAAAAAAAAAACTAAGTTCTTAAACAAATTTAAAAAACTCTTTGTAGGGCTCTATTCCAGTAGGTATGAAAACTTTATATTCAAGTATTAAACAAATATTTTAGAAATATATGTATGAGACTCTGGCATAGAGCTAGTGGCACAGATAAGTTTTGTAAAAAAAAAAAAAATATAAAAAGCATTTACCTTGCTAAAAACAGTAATTTTAAACAACTTCACAGTTGCCTTATATTAATTATTATCATTTTTTTATAATATAAAACAGAATACACAGTGTCATCATGACAGAGATTTGGTAACATGATTTTTCAGCTATAGTATCCATTATAAGATAAGTAATTTGCATCAAAATGTGTGAAACTCATTGTTTGTTTTTTTCAATTATTGTCTTCAGTTTTAGTTTTTGATAAATTTACACACTAAAATTAATTACTTATAATATAATTAAAATAAACTAAATATATTCAGCTGTACATACAACTAGCTGTACTTCACAGAGATCAGTAACAGAATCACAATTTATTTTCAGATGTGGTGCTGGTGGTTAAATTAATATCAAAATTAAGTCAAAATGAAAATAAAAGATACTTACAAAAGATATCACTGCAGCTAGAAGTAAAATCTTTACTAACAGATCATCAAACTGTTCCAAAATAAGCTGCCATAATGGTTTACCTGTAAAAAAAAAATCCTTAGTCTGTGAATTTATCTTGAAATCTTTTAAAATATGAAATTAGTAATGATTTATGCCCAATTTTTGTTATGTCAAAACAACAGAAAACTAGAAAAGGATAATTTTAACCTAAATAATACAAAAAAAGTGAAAGCTAACATAACTTTTTTGTTACATATAGAATTAAATATTAATTTTAAAAAATGAAAAGCTCCTGGGGATATTTTTTCTTAAGATTATGTAAATCCATTGAGTACAGTGTCTTCCACAAGAAGTGTAGGGATTTAAAACTGCAGTAATCAACAACAACATCTGTTGGTACAATTTGTGTTCATTATTTATTGAAACTATAGCTCAATAAGATTTCTTGTAACCATTAATTGTAAAAAATTATGTTCAGTAGGTGTAAACTATGAACTGATACACACTAGCATGCTCTAAAGATGATACCTTCCATTGCAGAGGTTAAAGTCTCACTTGTAAGGCCATTAATTTCTGTCTTTATGTTATCTTTCAAATTATGTTCAGTAGGTGTAAACTATGAACTGATACACACTAGGGTGCTCTAAGGATGACACCTTCCACTGCAGAGGTTAAAGTTTCACATGTAAGGCCATTAATTTCTGTCTTTATGTTATCTTTCAAATCTTGCAGTGTCTGTGGCTTGTTGGTATGCACTCGATCCTTTAAGTAACCCAACAAAAGGAAGTCTACCATTGAGAAATCCAGGGATTTTGGAAGCCATAAACTTATGTCTTCATTACAAGAAATTACCCTGTTTGGGAACAGTTCATGCAACATTGCCATTGTTGCTCATGCTGTATATCAGGTGGCTCCATCTTGTTGAAACCACACTTCCCATTGATGACATGTTCAGAGGGAGTAACATTAACACCAAGTTCTCAAAGGTATGCTCTTTTAGCAGCAATGATGGAGCATTCATTTTTGAAATAAAACTCAATAATAAGAGAATGCTGTTGGATCGTCCATCTGTTCATCATTAAAATTTGAATCCTTAATCTTCATTTTGAATAAAACAGACAATGGTTTTCATTAATACTTTGGAATATCTAACTATATAAAATCCCTAGACTTTTTTCAGCAGACCCTGTATAATAAAGGAACATCTTTTTTATTAGTTTATGTGGAAATATTCTTTTAAGTAGGTAGATAATAAAAGTTTTTGTTGACCTTAGATTTAATGCATCATTATTAATTAATATGGAAACCTATTAATAATAATTAGGCTAAAAAAAAAGATTTCTAAGAATAATGAAATGACTTATTTCTTGTGGAACATACATCTCTTGACAGAAAATTGGTCTGCCAAAACATGAGTATGTTCCACCATAAATAAATCACTTCATCGTGCTTATAAATCATTGCTTGCCTACTTATTATTATTCTAGCATAATGTGCTTCCTTGCTCAAGTATGTAAAACTATTGTAAGCTATTGAAAAGTAATGTTTTTTATTCATTTACAGTTTACAATAGTAATTAGATAAAAAACCTTACTTTCCAACACTGTAAAATAGATTTTAATATAACTTAATCAAGAGTGAATTAAACCTAAGTTTACTAACTAATCAAAATGTGTTTAAGTTTCCTTCACTAGTACAGACATGATAAAAAAATATTGTGTGACACATAAGGTTGCAATCAATACTGGTTTCCAAAATAATAACATGTCATTAAAACTCTATTCATAGATAATATGTTTTTGTTAAATCAAATAAAAAAAATGATATGAACATTATTCTGGAAGACAAAAATACTTTAACTCATAGTTGTTATAGAAACTGTAAAACAGTTATGCAATGCAATAATCTGCAAAATTTTGCTATATAAAAAAAATAGAAAATTAATATCAATTCATCATGCATTAAAATTCTTTCTTACAAAACAAAAGTGTATGCATTTTTGTTTCCACTATCTTAAATTTCAAATACTGATTTAATTTTTAGTATACTTTTTAATAGATACTACATATATATATTCTTAGTACAAAGTTCACAGTAATACTACAGTAAAAAAATGTCATTCAAAAATGATTTTTTAAAATAAATGAGAACCTGATAAGCTCGTATTTATCAATTAATGTAGATATTTACATATCTCATACGTAATAGTAAATTATTTATTGCTTAATTCAATAATTTTGATATACATACAACAGAAACATTACCTATTTTAAAACACTGTTATCGTAAGCTCTTAGCATATTGATGCCGAAATATCAACTTCAGTTTAAACAAATGAAACAAGTATTAATTTACTATAGGTCTAAAACCAGAAAATGTGACTCTTACCTTCTTCTGCAGGTAATTCTGGAATTAGAAATAGAAAAGAGAATTAAAACAAATCTAAACCAGTTGAAAAACAAACTGAACACTATATTATGCATGCATTTATACAAAACAAAAACAAAATATCTTTTCACACACAACACCTAAAATCAACAGAATTTTACTAAATTGTCTATGTACATATAAAAGAAATGTAAACACACACACAACTATTTGACTCATATGACTATCATATTAATACTCAATCCATTGATGTTCCAACCCCATTTCATATTAAAACATTATTTATTTCTTTACATTGTTAACGAATGTTAGGCTAGGAAGGATCTTTACATGGTTAATGAATGTTGGAAATGAAGGATCTTGACATTATTAATGAATGTTGGACAATGAAGGATCTTGACATTATTAATGAATGTTGGACAATGAAGGATCTTGACATTATTAATGAATGTTGGACAATGAAGGATCTTGACATTATTAATGAATGTTGGACAATGAAGGATCTTGACATTATTAATGAATTTTGGACAATGAAGGATCTTGACATTGTTAATGAATTTTGGACAATGAAGGATCTTGACATTGTTAATGAATTTTGGACAATGAAAGATCTTAACACTGTTAATAAATGTTGGACAGAACAATGAAAGATCTTAACACTGTTAATAAATGGGGGCCAATGAAGGAAGTGGCATTACTGGTGATATTAGATATATGTTATTGTACAAATATTCTTGGAGACTATTTTAGTGATACATGATTATTTCCTGTCCATATTTCAATAATTAATAAAGAAAAAGAAGAAACATTAATGCTACAGTTCTTCAGTTGTTTTTTTTTTTATATAAAATACAAAGACTATCCAAATACTCTTTCCTACTGTAACTAAAAACTGTTCCAGTAAGAAAATATATGTTCCTTACTTAGTAAAAAAAAACATGATAAAATCTATTTATCAACCTAACATTTAGTAGCACATCCATGGTTTTATTTAACAAATACTCATAATTTTACCAATGGATTAAATTTGGATACACATTGCAAACTACAAAACATTATTTTAGTACAAACTAAAAAATACATTTCAAGCAAGTTTTCAACTCAGACTCTCAAAGCTAGATTATCTTACATAGAATAAAAAACTGAAAATACTGCAAGACTAATTACTATGATGATTTGAATTCAACATTCAATTCCCACTTTTCTGAAATTTTAGGTTAAACTGTTGTGCAAATCTCTGTTCAGACTGTTTTTAAAAGTTTGCATATGTACATGAGACAAACACCAAGTACTTTGTTTTATAATACTGCATGTACAACACACATCGATACAAACTTATTATTATATTTTGAAGCAGTTTGATGCTGATAATCTTCATCAAGCTTAATGATATGTTGAAGAATCCAGCATTTCAATTCAATAACATTCAATTTTTGAGTGGATTACTTTCTCTGAACAACTAGTGTGCATGTGTGTTTAAAACTTGGAGTTTCATATTTTATCTTTTAGTTGAATACCTTAAGATAGCTTCTCTGAATAACTGGTGTACATGTATTAAAAACCTGGAGTTCCATACCCTCTCTTTTGGCTGAATATAATAGGATAGTTTCCTGAATAACAGGTGTTTTGTTATATATATATATATATATATATATATGCAGTCTGGACTTTTGTATCTTCTCTTTTAGTTGAATATTTTGAGGGTAGTTCCCTTAATAACTGATGTATATTGAAAGCCTGCAAGTTTCCTTTTAGGTGATTATTTTGGGATAGCTTTCTTGAAGAACTGTTTTATACCAGTTATTAGATTGGACATCTTGATTATATCTTTAAATTATTTCATTTGTTTATAGAAAGTCTGAAACTTTTAAATTATGGGAAATTGTTTGGTACGGTGCACTTGAAGGATAATTATACTCAGTTTTCTCTGTTTGATTTTCATAGTTAGAAAATTAATGGTATATCACAAAAACATTAAAATATACACAAGTATGGAAAATTTGCTGCATTAAATGAAAACCTATTATTTGGTCTTTGAAAATCATAAACTATATAAATAAGGATTTGCATTTTTATCTATCTACCTAAGAATCAATTCAATCTACTCCTCTTAATATCATAAGAAAGAGAAAAACACAGGCAAAACATATGACTAAAAGAGCCTTCTATCTCATGATTCACAAATATTCAACTATTAGGTACAATAGAAGACTCCAGGTTTTATTAACATTCTGGTTACACCATGTATGATTGATCTTTAGTCAAGCTGAGTGTGGATACCAAAACCAAGACAAGCTTTGCGTTAGACTTGCTCTCAATATGAGTTGGGCTAAACAAGATGTTTAACAGAAAATAATTTATAATTTAGTCATTAGACAGCAAGTCATTTTGCTAAGGATGAGTTTTTATAGAATATAATTCTCATGAAAATTAAATAACAGAAAGAATAAAAATGAAAACTGAACTTACATCACTGTTAACCCAAAAGTATGCTTAATGTCTAAAACCCAAATGAAAATTTCATAATTCAGTAGTATCATGAAATTATTATCACATATTGCATGTAGCTATTCCCATGATATTCCACATGAAACCAGTTTAATGCTTCACGGAATATTACCTCATTTATGTGCCAGCTTTCTAACAATACACTTAAATGAATCTATAAATGTACAATAACAACTCTGTACAGTACTTAAGTGTTTATAATTGGCACTTTCCATGGTTCTTCTTTACAATCAGTCTTTCAAAACTCATTTGTTACTTGTTTCTATTTTAAAGTAATTTATATTTTTTTCTTTATCACACATCATTGTGTTTTTTTACCTCCTCTACATATACTTAATGAAATGGTATTCAAGCTGTTTAAAGGTTTTTACTTAATTATATTAATTATAAATGTCTTTCTTATGACAGGTAGGTACATTGGACAACTGGATATACTTCCCACAAACTATATGACTGATAAAAAAAAAAGATTGTTCTTATAATATAACAAAATTAACTTAATGAGCGAAACAACTTATCAAGGATAACTTTTATAGTGTGATATAAAAGGATGAGCTTTACAGGTTAAGTCTGATCAAACAAATTTTATAGAATTGTGTAAAAGATTGACATTCTGAGTTAAATGACCAATCGAAGATTTTTCTTATAATATGAAATAAAAAGATAAACCTTATGGGCTATACATCTGATCAAGGATCATTACAGTACAATATAATAGGGTGAACTATGCAGGCTAAAAGACCAATTGGGGTAGTTTTATAATCTGATTTAATGGTTTCAACAGTATAATTAAAAAGCAAAACAACAAAAACTCACTATTGCAATATTTATATAGAAAAGTCTTAAGAGCTATCATAAAGAAACAAATTTTCCAATAACAGTTATGTTTTATATAAAATAAAGCAAGTTGAAACTGAAGTTCAATGATAATTCATGTACAATAATTTGATTATGAAAATGTTTTATCTCAGTAATTTCTGCAGTAATTAACAGTAAAAAAATCAAATATTCTTCATTTCTACAGCACAATAATTTTGGGCTTTACATTATATATTTAAGTATCTGCATACTAGAAACACTGATAATGATGAAAAAGAACTTTGCAGCTTTAACACCTATTCTTTAGCTTCTGCTCATTTTTGGTATCTTTAAAACAAAGCCATTTCATAAAACCTGTACAACTTTTATGTTAATTTATATATTCTTCGTATAATGTAAAATTTTAGGTTTTGTTAAATTCTGAATTCTAGCTATTGGAATTATTTAATATTCTCATAAAAACTTTTGCAATATGATGATCATTATAAAAACTGCATCACCAAGCTAATTCATCCAAGTTATAGCATAAAGAAGTTTTTGCTTAAATAACACAAGCGTGTGAATATAAATTTCATAAAAGTTGTTTTGGTTTTAATAATGAATTTTCAATAATTTAGCTATGCAGATTTCAAAAATAATATTCATTTTCTTCTATCACGTAAGGACTTTTTTACAAATTGGGAAGAAAAAAATTCTTATTTAGCTCAAATTATTATTTTGTTTACCATAATGAACATTCTTTATTATTATTATATTTGTTAACAAAACTACAAACAAACTGAAGAAAAGGGAAGAACATTGATGTCAAACGAATATGTATCTTCATTCATCCTGAATTTTTTTGTGAAATCTATGTCTTTTAGTCTCAAAATTACGTGTTGAAGTCTTTCTTTTAAGTATTGTGTCTGGAGCATCCCATTTCAATGACCAGCAGTAATGGTGATGTTCCACCTTCCCTGATACCTCCTTTCCATTTCTCTGATGTTTTAATGAAACCTTTCCCCTTGTTCTTCACTGATGGCATCGAGATTTTCAGGAAAATAGTCAATATGTGAGTGTAAGAAATGAACTTTCAAACTCATATTGCAACCCATCTCTTTGAATTTATCGAGCATGTTATTGACAATATTTTCATAATTTGTGTCCTTGTTGTTTCCTAAAAAATTGTCAGTAACATCTTTAAAGGCAATCCACACTTTTTTAAACTTTCCTCATTGTCCTTTTGAACTGTTTATCTGAAGTCAATTTCCTAATCTGAGGCTCATCAAAAATCCCTTCTTTAAGTCTTGCTTCAAAGATAGCTGAGAATTGCCCAAATAGATACTTGAAAAAGTTGGCATCTTTGTCTAAGGCCTTTACAAACTGCTTCATCAAGCCAAGTTTTATGTGAAGTGGAGGTTACAAGACTTTCTTTGTGTCAACCAAAGTTTCACATTCAATGTTTTTTCGATCCTGGTATCAGGCTGACTCTGCATGGCCATTGCTTCCTTATCCAGTGCTGATTTCGTGCTCTGCTGTCCCATTCACACACACACACACACACACACACACAAAACATGAAAACTTTGTACAACCAGATTGCTGACCCAACAACATACAATGGCCTTTTAAGTCTCCACAAAGTAGCCAACCATATCCTTTGTATTTGACATTATTAAGAAGAAGATCTAGATTTTCATAGGTTTCCTTCAAGTGAACTGAATGAGCAATAGGAACAGATACATATGTTACCATTGTGAAGGAGAACATCGTTTAGACTTCTTTTGGAGGAATCAATGAACAATCGCCAATCACTTGGTTCATAAACTGCAGCTCCTTGCATTGGTATTAACTCAGCAATATTGTTGCAATAAACCAGTGAACCTTCTTGCAAAAAATATGGTATAAACTCTTTCTCACTGTTTCTGTACCAGTAAAATGATGTCTCTGGAGAGAGTAAGTTTTTAGCCTAAAGTCTGCACCCCAAAATCTCTGAAGAATCCTCTGGAAGGTCCAAATCATTAAGTTCACATTGTGTGAAAAGTTGTGGTTCACCAGAAGCTTCAGGTTGAAAACAATCCCTATCATCATTTCTACTGAGATCAGATAGCAGGTTGAAGATTTGGATAAGAAATTTCCTTTCTATTTTGAGTGTTGTATCTTTACACGTTACATGAGCAAAAGCAGCAGTCATCTCCATAGTTTCTAGGCTCAAGCCAGACCACTGGAATTCCAAAAGGCAAAGACTTTTTCTTACCTTTAGTCCATTGTCTCAACTCTTCCACACAAATGGTGCAAACTTTGTGCAGATCCCGTGATTTGTCTTGGTCACTAAGTTTTATTCCAAAATATGTGTAATACGCATTCTGTAATGTTTTGCCTTTGTTTCTTTACAACAAATTTATCACAAATATAACAATATGTTTGGGTCATTTACACAATCTCTTGTTGCTATAGCAACAAATAAATAATATCGAAAAGAAAAGAAACAAATAATGTCAAAGTGCACACATAAACAAATACTATCCAGAAATGGCACATCATGTGGCCTGTTAACCATGTATATACTAGCGGTGTGTTTCTTGTGGGTTCTAGAATGATCAATAAGACTCTCACATCACAACTGGTCTAGACAAATCTATAGCCAGTGGTTTTCAACATTTTCAACATAAAAAATGTGACCCAATTTCAATATGTTTTAAAAGTAGAACAATTGCTGAAAAGAAACTCATTATTGTTGGTTTTTGTTTTTAATAGTTAATAATAGATCAGTTTTCCTGTACGGATTATGGCCTAAGTTTTGTGGATAATTTGTTGTGACACACACCTATATGTGAAATATATGTGCTTATTTTTGGTTCATTTAAAGTTGTTCACAATGATAAGTATGTCATCTAAAAGCATGACTGTTTTAATAACATCTGCACTGTATCTGAAATATGAATCCACTTACTTCCCCCCATAGTTCACAATCATATATAGTGGTGTAAGAATCTTCTCAGAAGTTAGTCCAAATCCTGACAGAAATACACCAGACTATAAGATTAGTATTGTGATTCACAAGTACTTCCCTGTGACCAGGATGTCTATAACAGAAACTAGAGACTGATAAGAGAATATCTTAAAGGACAGATGCCAGTTTAAGCACCTTAGAGCACATCAGCACCCAAAAGAAGAGTCTGTTCAATATAGTCAGTTTATTCAATTCAGATTTCAGTACACAAGTCATCATATTATGTCCAATTTACAGATCAAACAATTTTATTTTTATCAAAGAGAATAGGAATGAAGAAAAATTACCCTTTTCCGTGATCTTGTTGAACATCTACAGCAGCAAAAAAAAAGGGGGGGGGGAATAGTTTTTGCTACAAAACAAAATTAATGATCCTGATATTATATAGGTTGAATAGTTTACTGCTTTATTAAACTTTATTATTTCTTTGTGCAGTATTCTGAAGATCACAGGGCAAGAAGACACCACTTTAAGGTTTAAAAAAAACAAAACAGGTTAGGCTCCTGATAAAACAGTTTTAATTTTCTAACAAGGTAACTGACTGATGGAATAAGTTTCAATCAGCAGTGGGAGTTTAAGAGGAGAACCAATACTTTTCTGGGAAATAAAGGGTGGACTTAGATTATATGTTCTCTAAAGTGAATGTGCAAGGACATTGGTGCCTTGTTGTGTGTATGTTATGTTAATAATCAGCATTGGTATGTTTAATAGTTGAAAGTACAAGTAACATATTTTCACATTTCTTCATTTTTGTTGACTTTGAATATTTTCTTCAAAAGCAAATTCATTCAAATATATATATTTCATATATCACTTGGAAACAAAAAATGAATGATGAAAAATAGTAAGTTCAGTCAGTCTAACTTAAATAATGCTTACCTAATTATAAATATTTCTTATCACATTGTTCTCATGTGAATCACATATGTACAAACCCTTCCTCAAACGGAAGTAGAATATGACACCTCATAAAGAAAAAAACAGCCAGTATTATAACTGTTTGTTTTATGTAAAGCACAAGCTGCACAATAGTCGGTCTTTGTTCTGCTTACCATGGGTATCAAAATCTGATTTTTGACATGTTTTCTGACAACCAGTGAATCACTGGGAGGCCAGTATTATAATGTTATCTTTGTTCAAATGCTGTACACAACATTTATCTCCAATTAGTAGATATTTTCATGAGTAAGGTGTTTTATTGAATAGCTGATTGGTTTTCTCTTATCTTGCTTATTCATGTATTATTATAACATGCATGTGCATTCTTTGTGATCATACGGACCATGTATAAAAGCATGAAATAATGACTTACCATTAGGCCCATATTTATCAAGGTTTCTCTGGAACTGCTCTTCTGAGAGACCTCTTTCTGGATCAGTACCAAAATGATCTACAACTTCTTGCCATGTTTTCATATGTGACATCTCCATTGCTCACTAATTTACTTTATGGACAGTTAACACTTAAGAACACAAAGGAAAGGATTATTCAGTACAATGACACCCTACACACGTAAAGTAAGAACTATACAAGATTTGGTGCGGCACCAGGAACAAATCTGACCCGTTTGTACCTAAGGAATAAAACAAACAAACAAATAAATACAAATACTGTTAAATGGTCTTTGGTGAGAACTAAAAATATTTTTTTTATAAATATATTCCAAATAACTGGATGAAAAGAAAAGTATCAAACATTTTAAAAATACCTAAAATAATTTTGAAAGATAACATAATATTAAAAATTGACATAACATTTACAGATTAATCATACCTAATTTAACAAAAAAATTTTCATTTTATGGTCATTCCTCAATTGAATTCAAATGAAATATACACACACAAACACAGATATATATATATATATACATAAGAATGTAAGAAATAAGCAATAAGATGACTGAAGGCCATTGAGCCTATCAAGTTTACCTCTGGTCCACAGAGAAAATTAACCAATTAAAAGCAACCAATCAGAGCTAAATGTCACCTTTTGCAATCAATCTCTAAATCATATAGCAGGAACTGGAAATTATGGATCCAAGCTCTAGTACAGAGGATTGCTTTTCCTCTATTTCAGATCATTAAAAGCACTAAGTACATGGTCCTCTTATTTTAGAAAAGGATACAAAAGAAAGATACATATTAAAAAATATTAATCATGAATAATTACTTTAAAATTTTATTTTCTCTGGGATATAAGAAAACAAAAACAGATGCAAGTTAATTTCTGTTTAAAATTGATAGGAACTTATATCAAGTACTTTTGGAATATATCTTTGCCTGATCAAATTACGGGGATGGATATAAAAACATGTCATAAATATTTATACTGTAACTGTAAGCCTAGCAGTCACTGATCAAGTTTATCCAACAGTTATTCTTTGTTAACATTAACAGTTATAAAAGTGTGAAGTATTTTTCTTGACTGTATGTTATTAGTTTCAACTTTTAGTTAGATGGTATACTAATATAAAATTTACTTAATCATAGATCATTTTGGTTCCATCGTTATTTCCGCATGTGAAGGTATGACCTTGAAGGGAGAAATGCAGATCTTTGCCTTTATGTTTAAACATACTTTCTCTTTGTATTTTTATAATAATTATTACCAACATTTAGATTTTCATCATACCATTCGTTATTAGATTTCGCTAACATTAAGCATCATGTTACACTGGAAGTAATTTAAACTGAGATATATCTTTTAATATTAGTTAAATTTGTATTACTGACAATCTGTTTATATAATATTAATAATATAATTACTCACCACTGACTACTGTTTTTCTATAAGTTTTTATTAACTAAGAGTATGACATTGCATACTCTAGTTAGACTGGTATATTACATTAGTTACATTATTTACTGTATTAATATTAATTCTGATTTATGTAAGTAGTTTGCTTTAAAAAGTTAAAGTTTTATCAGAAGTTAATTTGACAATGTATAGAGACTAATATTGATTAACAATATATGACGCAAAATATTCAACTTCTTTTCAATTGTCATTAAATTGCAAGTGGTATTTGTGAGCGCATTTATCTGGAAAAAGTGTCACACTAAAAAAAGAAAATAAATTAGAACTTGAATTAATTCTAAATGACAACTGCGGCAAATTAAAATATTCAAGACAAACTGTTTTGTATGTGCACTAAAATTTAGTTGTTCTTTCTTGCTGAATACGTAAAACATTACGTCACGTGCTCACCTCATCATACGAAAAATAAGAACTATTTGCTGACAATACATTTCTACAGTTTATAAAAGTAGACTACTTTTGCACTTCATGTCGAAAATTATACCTCAGAAAATCTGACATTCAACTATTTTGCACTACAGCTATTTATTCATGAAATTATTCAGTAACTGTACTTACTTGATGTGTCTCCCGGTGGGTCAGCGATATGTTTACAGTTCTAAAGTCCGAGGTTCGTTTCCTTGCAGTGGACACAGCAGATAGCTTATTGTGGCTTTGCTGTGAAACAAACACAACTACTTGATGTGAGCATAAGATCGAACAGTCGTGAAATAAACACTCGTTAAGTAATATGAAAGTGATTAAATTAGTGCACGTGTTTCAACATTTTGTATAAAGTAAGTAATTTGTTGTAATAGCATGTTTGCAGTATGCAATAAAACAGTTGTTTGGTTCTTGAACACACAAAATGCATTGCAGAAATTTGTTCCTTGTCATTTGAACAAAATTTCACACAAGTTGCACATCAGGGGAGTATTGATTTTGAAACAGCACTAACGTTGGAACGGATAATCACATTGTTTATGGATAATTTTGTTCTTTTTTATTTTTTCATATTATGCGCAGTGTATCAGAATATACTATTACTAATAAAAGAGAGCCTCTCTCTTTGACTGAAAAATAATTAGTAAATTTTCAACTTTTATCATGTTAAAACACTGTATATTTATTACATTCAAGGTTAGAAATAAAATATATTTTATGAACGTTAACACATACAGAACATGATGTGAACGCTTTTTCCAAGTTGACGAAGCATTATTATAATTCAATATAGTTGCCATAAGACATAGTATTAGGCCCGTTACATTTTTAACACTATATTCTTTATTTGGTCACTTAAGTTTGTTGTTGTTTTCAAGAAGAAGAACAGCGTACAATATCATTTAAACCATATTATGTCAGCATATCCATTTCGTTTGAATCATAACAGTTGTTATAACAAATCTATACTTATAAAAGTAAATATATATATATATATATTTGCTTGTCTTTCCGCGAACTAGTCTTTGGATCAATCTCAACCAAAATTGGTAGGATGATACATTGGACCAAGGGGAATGTCATAAAGCAGTTATTACCCAGCCCC
>NW_013666406.1:165334-168447 GCF_000517525.1 Limulus polyphemus
GGGAATGTCATAAAGCAGTTATTACCCAGCCCCACCCACAGCAAAAATATGTTTGTTTAGCTAATAACTCTACATTCCTGGGCCAATTTTTATTCCTAAAAGTTTTCGAGTGTTGCTTGAAATTTAGTTTGTTCAGTGAAAAAGTCAAACGTTCACATTTTTGCCAGGAAAAATGGCAACCAGAGCACAAGGTCAGATCCATAAAGTGGCAGGGCCACATCTGAAACACCTTGCTTTTCAAGTGGTCATTTCTATGTTGGGTGTTCAAGAGTAGAATCACCAAGAAATCTCTTTATTTTGGCCCAGGAAGGGGGGAAATTTATAATGTGATCAATCAAGAAGTACTTACAGTATCAACAAACACTGAGGCTGTAGAGAGGTATTAGTAAAAGTAATAAACTAAAGGAAAGTAATTATAACACAATTTCTGTGATATGGAATAAATAGGTGTAAAATAAAGTAGTTGTAATGTAAATTACGTGTGAAATATATTACAAATTCTTGATTTAATTTATTAGTTCAAACCCTACATTCAATCCTTATGGTCCCGAACGTAGGACGGTGCCTCAGCTTGTGTCTTATATAAAAAAATATTCCGTTCACTACTGCTCCCCAGTAGCACAGCGGTATGTCTGCGGACCTACAACGCTAGAAACCAGATTTCGATACCCGTGGTGGGCAAAGAACAGATAGCCCATTGTGTAGCTTTGTACATAAATTCAAACAAACAAACAGTTCACTACTGTAGTTTGTTGTATCCCGGGCGGCTTTATAAGCTTTGGGTTGTGCGAAACATGTCGTTGCCATTATATGTGGCGAACACAGTGTGGTTTAAATAATACTGTGCACTCTTCTTCTTGAAAGAAAAACACATAAATAAAAAACACTAATGGTGTGAATAAAAAATGTAGTGTTAAAAATATGACAGGCCTAATATAACGCTTTATGATAAGTGCAATTAATTATAAGATTTTTTTGTAAAAATGAAACTTCTAGGTCCTGATAAAATCAGAGGTTTGTTTTTATGCCGTTGGCTAGATCCAGATTTAGAAGATATGAGCCAGTCGAACATTTGTTTGATAGTAGTCAGTTTATGATGAAACAGGAAAACCAGTCACAAAGAACATAAATCGTATCATAAAACACCAGACACCGTTTTGATTGGTTAATTCAATATGTTCGCTTGAGACGCAAATTAAAATTATTCATGAACGATAAGTTTTCGCTTTGTTCTGGAAACGTTTCTGCGAAAACTACTGAGAAATCTTCAAAAAGGGAATTGATCTTTTATCCGAAGTTTATTTTAAAAGTTACACGACGCCATTGTTAGTCCCTGTTGCCAAAGGCATACTTTCCTTTCCATTGTCGTATGGTTTACTATAAAGGATATACTAAATGCATATATATTATTGTTTAAAATAGTCAGTCGGCAGTTAGACAGAGCATGCGCGAACTGCACGATATATTAACTGTTACAGGATGAGAGAGCTATAAGTAGCTACAGAAGTAAAAACTTTTGATAGTACCAAAAAAGGATATTAAACAAGTTTTTGCCTTGCGTTACTTGTGTACGTGCAGAACTCGGGAGTAGAACTCTTCTATTCTTTAAGTACGTGGCTGTACGTCATTAATAATACACAATCAGAAAGCATCCTGCATCAATAAGCGTTCAACTTTATGTTGATACTCTTGATGAAGAAAGGTCCACCTCCAGAAAGCGCTCAGATTATAAGTTTTGTGTGTGTGTGTGCTAGTTTTGATTGAAATGTAGCATTTTCTTAATATCTCGTAGGACATAAAAGAGCAAAATTAGGACCAATTTTGTGTTGTGTCGTAGCACCGACAGTAAAAAATTATACATACATAACACACACACATATGCATGAATATTTGCTCGTAACGAAATCTTTCTTTTCTATCGTATTCATTCATCAAAACACAACTGAAATTCTCCCTATATGTTTATGGTGACACTTTTATTAAACATTTCTTTTCATATTTTGTGATAAAAGACTAAGAAGGAAACATCAAATAGAACATGTTATTTTTATGCTACATGTTACTGTTGTATACCTTCACAAGCAATTCAATACCAGTTATTTGGCACGTACAACCCTGGTGATTCAGAGGTACGGTCAAGGTTCATAACGCTAAGATTCGGGGTTCGATTTTCCGCAGAGGACACAGCGCAAATAGCTGGTTGTATAGGTTTGTACTTTAAAACAAGTGTATAGCATATACACAACCATTATTATATAGAATGTCCAAATGTTTCATCAACGGTAAGATTCACTTGAATTTTCGAAAGTCCTCGAGAACCACGTATAATGGGTATACTTTGTGTGAATGCATTTATGAAACCATTAACAAAAGCATATCGTTCATCATTATTTATTAAGCAATTATAATTAAACCTATCCATACTTTATTATCTAAAATGTATTATGTAAGACATCTGCAAGTGAAATAAGAAAGTTAACAACTATGGGACCTTTGTTTCAGTGTACTTTCATTCATATAGGTTAAACAAGTTGACAAAAACATAAACAATCAAACTGGCGAACTACTTGTTAATTAAAAAAAAAGTGAGCGATTAGCATATAGAAGGAAACAAAATAATTTTTATGCTCGACAAATCTCCATTTCTTAACTATTAGCGTTTTGCTCCTTCTGTTGCCTGTGGTGTTTATCTCTCGAACTTGCTGAATTACGCACGCGATCTAGGGTATAAATCTCATCCAATCGCGAAGAGAAAAATATTCTCGTGCTGTCGAGACAAGCCTTTTAAGTGCAATGTCTAAGTTGTGACACTAACATCGATCGATAGACCTCTTTCGGAAAATTTATAACTGTGATTATGTATTATAAGTACATAGTTAGAGTTTTGTAAGCGAAAATACACACACACACACAAAAACTCTGTATAGTGTCTTGACACTTTTCAGGAGTTTGAGAAACATTCAGCTTAGAAAATTAACTTTTGTCATAATCTACAAAACTTCTGAACTTAGCTCATACAGACTTTTACATTATAAAATAATATTTTTGCTTATTCTAGACAAAGCCATGAATAGTAAATGAAGTGTGCAAAAATAGTACAATTAACTTGATAT
>NW_013666406.1:169058-177791 GCF_000517525.1 Limulus polyphemus
CTTTTTTATTAACAAATAGTGGGACTGACTGTCACATTATAATGCCCCCACGGCTGAAAGGGCGAGCATGTTTGGTGTGACGGGGATTCGAACCCGCGACCCACAGATTGCGAGTCGAGTGCCCTAACTACCTGGCCATTTTACTTTTGTGTGTACAGTGGTTATTTATTTTCTTCTGGGATCATAAGTCACTAGTTATTTGTTCCTGAAATCCGTGCAAAGCTACACAAGAGCTATCTGAGCCAGCCATCTCTAATTTTGAGCCACCCAGTGGCACAGCGGCATGTCTGCGGACTTACAACGCTAAAATCCGGGTTTCGATACCCATGATGGACAGAACACAGATAGCCCATTGTGTTGCTTTATGCTTAACTTAAAAACAAATCAAATTCTAATTTTGAACTGAAAGATAGAGGAAAGTTAGCTAGCCAACATTATCCACCGAAAACCTTTGGAATACTCAAATCGAATAGTTGGCCACAAAGTTAGGAGTGCAATTTTGTAGCAACGAGACGCGAACCTTAGACCATCGAATTCACAGTTTCAGCACACCAGGCCACGCCCGGTCCCGAAGTCACAAAGGTACCTGACCTATTTGCATACTCCCTTTCAAACTAGGTTTTAAACACACTAGTTTTAAATACAAAGCAACAAATATTACACACAGTATTTCTTCTCGATATCTCACAAAAAATGACATCTTTCAAAGCAGATGAAAATGAGGAATTTTTTATTATTTGTAGAGAATGAGTTATATGCATATTATTATCATTTTTTAAACATGAAACATGACTTGAATGTGATCTAAATCTATAGTTATCGGTTTCGTAGATAAATATCAAATCGTAAGAATTCCTTTCATAGGATCAACATGGGATTTAAATAATTATTAACTTTACACAAAAATTCAGTGGTAGTCTTCGACTGTAATATAAGTAACACACAACTCTGAGAGAATGAAGATAATACAACAACAAAAATCTTAGTTCCGAAGTATTACTTTATAATATTAAATATTTCTAGTAGCTTTCATTTTATCGGAAGCCCTTAACTAACACTGCACAATGTTTTGTCAATCAAAGGTCACCTACCACTTCCGATCCTTCCTTCAAGGTTGCTGTTACTGTCGATGGTCCCGCACTATCCCCTGGTTTCACAGATTCGAAAGGCCTACCACTTTCTGTTCAAAAGTAGATTAGTTTATTCGTAACGATCCGTCATGATCGCAGTCACCAGCACAGATCACAGCCACCACGTTTGTGTTCGCTACGAGCCCACGGTAGACACATTGCTTGTGGGTTAATTAATAAGAATAGACAGCTTTATGTTTGATTATTGCGCCCTCTTGCAGTAGTATCTAGAGTTACAAGTTTGGCTAATTAGTAAAGGTAAGTTTGTTTCATTGTCGCGTCCCCTTGTGGTTATAACAAAAGCTATAAAAGCTTAAACAGAGATCTATTAGATGTTCATCACACACTGTACCTCACAGCAATCTATTTGTTTTTTGTTATGTCTTTGCTATTCTTATTTCATCTTAATAATTGTTATTTAATAGTTTTCGGACTTTGTCTTTAAATCCAACCAATTTTGTAACTATATTTTATTTTGGTCACATAATTGCAACTAGAAGTCGCTAAGTAAAATAGCTTACTTGATGGCGAAGTCGACTCTGAATCACGACCTAACGCTAGCTTAGAAACTAAAATAACTGTCGACGTATTGGAACTTGGCTCATCATCAGAGAATCGCAACAGAACTGTACAAATTTAGAATCAGACCCAACTTTTGTGTTTTTGAAGAAAATAATATATAATTAAGCATTCTGTTTCAAACCTTTTCAGTAATTTACTTCTTACTTATTTATAACAATGTTTTATCCAAAATTATCTGTTAGCTGACATCCATATAATTTCCCCTCTATTCACTACAAGCGCCTGAAATTAAAGTAAATTTTGTTGCTAAAATAAAATGTAAAGCAACTTCCTTTACGTATTCTGGTCTTCACAACGTTTTGTTTTAATTTCGTTGTTTTTACTGATTTACTAACAAAATAATTAATGCTGATTTACTTTATTTTGCTACTTACCGTTTAAACCATAAAGCCTCCTGATGACTCAGCGGTAAGTCTGAAAAGATATAACACTAAAAATTCGGATTTCGATACCCGTAGTCAGCAGAGCACAGATAACTCAGTTTGTAGCTTCGCGCTTAACAACAAACAAATCATTAACTGTCGTTCTAATAATAAGTATTTAAAAATAATTTTAAATAACAATTGTTTCTAGGTAATGCCCATTTATTCCTTATTTATAGCCGTTCCCTTTTCTGTCATTCTTTGGGAACAGCTTATAGTTCCTGGCAATATGTCCTTTTAAGTTTCAGTTGTAGTCCTATTGTTCTTTGGTTTACTTCTCCTCTTCTAGATCCATCAGAGGGAGTTGATGTTTCCATTATTTGATCTGACGCTCCGTAATTGCTGGATAGAGCTTTTAGTTCTTTATCTGCAGCTTTAATTGGTTCAAGTTCAATTGCTAAATAAACAACTTTTTTTAAAGATGTACGTCTATTTTGCTTTAGCCTAATCCTCGTATCCCTATTTACTCTGTCATTTATTAATTGGCCGCATTCCAACGAACCCATCATTTCATGTAAAATGTCTGGATAAATTAACTGGGCAAACCTTTCCACATCTTTAGGAAGTTCGGAAAAAGTTTCGTCCTACTTCCTTACCCTGCTCCTAAACTTTGACTTGGAAACTTCATTCTGACGTGACACTCCAAATCCCTTTGATACAGCAGCCACTAATGCCTGGTAGTTATTATGGCTCTCAGTTAAAGTTGGGCCTTTTAAATGTACAGCGAGTTGAATACCTTGCTGTTCACTATTTCATCCATTCTCTCTAGAAATTGTTTCAAACTGCCCTGATATGCCCCCACGGTATCTTTATTATTATCATGGTCTGTTGTTTTCTCAATTGGGCGATGTCATTGATATACGTAACTTGGTGAGGTACTGGTGTAGATGGAGTAATCCATAAAGGCCATGCAGTAATGGTAACAGGTGTAGACCAGATGGGTTTTTCTATTCTTTATTATATAGTTAGAGAGATATGACTGGTATGATCTTTACGTTTAACAATTTAGTTTCAAGATATTTTATTCTAGTAATGTACTTCCCTTTTTGTTTTATTTTATACTCCTCTTTGTTCTTCATTGATGTTCTTCTGTACATCTTTGATATTGTTATTACAATCATTCTTCATATCTCCTATAGCTCTTTCGATCTTATCTTTGATGAAATCAGTTTATTTTTGATAATTCTACTTTCTTCTGTAAATCGTATATCTCATTCTTGTAATTCATCTCTTACATCCCTGTATCTTTCTTCTTGATTTTTCCTTAAATCTTCTGTCTCATTTTTTCTACTATTTGTTTTCTCTCTTAGTGGTCTTTTTTTTTAATTTTCAATCCTTTTATCCTTGATCTTCTTTTAATTTTGTTTCTTTCCACAGTTTCATTATTCTTGCAAATTCCCAATCTCACTTTCTCCCTGATGTTTAGTCTGGATTCTATTCTATATTTTCCAAAACATATCCACTTCTACACTAGTGTTGTAATAGCTTTTTTTTTTTAGATTATTCGGTGAAATGACGAACGCTAAGTCCAGTCCACTTAATGATATCAACAATTTTATTTCTTCGACTAAAAACTCTACATGTTTCACGGTGTTATGTAACTAATAACGTAAAACAGCATTTACTTGCTAATTATCTCTTATTATTTTGTCGCACACAAAAACTCAAAACTTACAGCACTGAACTGATTGACTAAATCAAAGTCGTCGGAACCAGGGGTATTACAGCACTCTCACTTTTACATATTTGACTTGTATAGCAACTGTAAATTATATCATTATATCAACTGCATGTCTATCCAAGCACCTCCTTCCTACACCACTGTAAAAATTACGCACCGATTACTCGTTAAGTGATTAACAGACTTCCTAACTCAATAGTCAATCATCACCTACTCTAGCCTAACTCGCGTTTTATATTGTTCAACTGTTTTATACTTTTGAGTAAATTTAAGTACATTTGAGTAAACGTTATGTTATGTCATGCATTTACCACGTAATATCACTCTTTCCTATTCAAACAAAAGCACAGGCTATATGTTTGTATAAGTTTGTGAGATTATGAGACATCTTTTGTTATTTCACTGTTTTCTTTCGTTCTCCATTTTTTTTTATATGTACCAACATTTTAAGAATATCAAACTAAAAAAAAAAACTTACTATAGGTTAACTCGAATAATTCAGTCGTTATATTTCGTCTATTTCTAATCTCTTCATTAACTCGTAAATCTATCGTAGTGCGATAGAGGGCGATGAATTATTCCAGTTAAAATCAGGTAAGCCAGTATGCTACCTTTTTTTTTTGTCCCTCTAGCTTAAGAAGGAAAGTTTTTGACGGAGAAATTATTAGAAAAATATGACTAAAAATGTTTTGTCAGAAAAGTTGGTAAAACGTTATATCCCAATTCAGGAGCACGACATTTCTAAAAAACAAACAAAAACGCGAAAGTAAAGCTACAAGTTTAATGTTAAAAGTATAATTTTCAAGACGAGTTTTAGACCTACGTCAGAGATTATATATTATTACTGTTGAGGAATATAACAAATTAATAAAAAGGGTTCACATCGATTGCAATATCTGTACAAAATACGTGAAATATGTAGAAGACAATCAATTTCGTTAATTAAATAATCGTGGATAGACTATAGGAAGAATTTGCCAATCTGAAAATATTTTTATTTAGGGATACACAAGCAGACATATTAAAAACTTCAAAAACAACGTTTTTTTACAGCAAAAATAGAAAGTGCGCGTGATGAGAGAAAAAAAATCCAATATGCGTTTGCTAAAAAAAATCACCCAAAATCATAATTATATTTTTATATTGTTACCATGGTACATTCATTATACAAACAACGTTTCTGTTATATTGTATGCAAGCTAAAGCCTAAACTTAAAGCCAAGGAGTTCGAAATTAAGCTTAGAAAACTAATAGTGATAAAAAGTAACAAGATATACAGTTGTAAAGCCCTTTACTCACCTCTAATAACCTAAAATACTTTAGATATTTGAATAGATGTGACTATACTGTCACAATTAATTATTCATTATTATTCAGTGAACTAGCTGGTAATTGTTTTCTTTACCTCGCCAAAACGTGTAACTTCAGTGAAGAAAAAAATAATCCTGAATGACGTAGAGGACTAATATATTGTTTAATTGAATATTCTCTCTGCAGTAGGCTAGTTTCACCGAATTCATGGCTCATCAATGCTACTTAAAAGCGCAAAGGAAATAAATATATTAGGCCTCAATGTCATTCAGAATTATTTTATTTCTTTACTGTAAATACATTATTATTTTTCGTACGGTTTGTTTGAATTTATGCACAAAGCTACACAATGGGCTACCTGTGCTCTGCCCACCACGGGTATCGAAACCCGGTTTCTAGCGTTGTAAGTCCGCAGACATACCGCTGTGCCACTGGGGGGCTTTTTTGTACGGAAGTGTGTGTGTTTTCTTATAGCAAAGCCACATCGAGCTATCTGCTATGTCTACAGAGGGGAATCGAACCCCTGATTTTAGCATTGTAAATCCGAAAACTTACTGCTGTCCCACCGGGGAACAGAGAGAGAAAAAAAGAAAATAATCACAAATAATCTATTTACAATTAAAAGGAATACAATGTTAAAATAATTACACAATAAATAGGGACTTGCCCTAAAAAAAACTCTAGGTACGTTTTGGTGTCCTATGACAAAATCTTCAGGAATAACGGTAAAGGCATGGTTGGGACTTATATACCCACATCATTACATTCCTATAACGCCATCTAGGATTAAACTACCCAAAGTTACAACACATCTGTTCAGTAGTTTATTATTTCTGGACCTGGATCAGCTTCCTTGTTTAATACGATATCTTAGTTGTTGTTTTTTTCAATTATAATAGTTTCTCTGATATTTAGTTCTATTTCAAATTTTATCTGTTTTATCAACTTAGTGTTATTCCAGTCTATAATAACATGAGCTGTTTTCGCCACATGTTCTGCTAATACTATTTCATTTATAGCTTTCATTTCAGATTTTCCTATTTTATTGTGAAATATTCATTTCTGCCGATTAATTAACTGTTTTCATTTAATCACAAAGAAGTTGTAAAGTTAACATCATCATTATTTTGGTCACCTCTTTATAAGTTGTTCGAATCAATGCAAAAATGTCCTTTTCTAATCAGTCAGACCTAACTTCTCACCTGATGATGAACTTTTGAAAGAACTTGGAAGTCTGTGGTAAATAAAAAAGCCTTAGTACACGATGAAAAAGAAATCTTTTTGAACCTCCATTTATTATTTAGGTCCAGCGGAGTTCAAAATATTTATATCATCACTTATATACTATTTCATTTATAGCTTTCAGTTCAGTCAATTCAGATTTTCGTGTTTTGTACTGAAATCTTCATTCCTGCTGCCCCCCCCCCCCAGTGGCACAGCGGCATGTCTGCGGACTTACAACACTAGAATCCGGGTTTCGATATCCGTGGTGGGCAGAGCACAGATAACCCAATGTGTAGCTTTGTGCTTAATTACAAACAAACAAACATCATTCCTGCTGATTTATTAACTGTTTTTATTTTATTTTAACTTAAATGTTTCCATCCCCATGATAATAAGATTCGAGCATTATTGGTTGAAAAATTAACAAAGTTGTTTTAAAAAAGTGCGAAAAAAAAGGACAAGAATATCTAGTTATAAATATTAAGAGTAAAAAAATTCTTGAACACTCGTTACAGTAAGGCAGGATAACCTGTGTGTTATTAAATACGGCTCTTTGTGTTTGAAAATAAAATTATGTAGAAAACCAGCGACTTTCAACAATTATAGTAATTTATCTCCATTTACGCCACCCCCCCCCCCGTAGCTCAGCTGTACGTCTTAGAGCTTAGAACTCTAAAAATCAGGTTTAGATACAAGCAGTGAGAAGAGTACAGATAAGCTTGGATGAACTGGTGGATAGAGAACCCAAATTGCAATCTGCGAATTGCAGGTTCGAATCCCGTCACTGAGCATGCTTGCCCTTTTAGTCGTGACAGTCAATCCTACTTTTTTGTGGTAAAAGGGTGGCCCAAAAGTTGGCTCTTGGTGGTGTTAACTAGCTGCTTTACCTCTAGTCGATCACTTCAAAAATAGGGACGGTTAGCCCAGATAACGCTCGAATAGCTTTGCGCGAAATTCCAAAACAGACAAACAAAACTTTAAGGCACTTAGTACTTTCAACCTGAACGGCACCTCATGCTACACATGGGCTAAACAGTCAGGTCAGAAACATTAAGATACAGGCATAGATGTCACTAATTTAGAACTGCTGAACAGAGATGGGCAACCATTCAGCAGCACCCGCCACCTTCTCGGCTTTTCTTAACGTAATAACGGGATTGATGTCACTCATATAACGTGCTTTCAGTTGAAAATGCAAAGTGTAATCAGTAGCAATACATTCGGTGTTCTAATCTTGGATCTTCTGTTACGAGTAGCTTTGCGCGAAATTTAACAAACAAAGAAATATCCCCCACCCTTTTTTAAAGAAAGAGAAAAGAAGCTTTCTGAACTGACAACATTTTAGCAGCAATAATCTTAAGTCCGTTAGTATCATACGAACAATACTGTATCATAATTGTTATGGCGCGAACGCCTTCTACAAGCTGGCGAAGAACAACTATAATTACACTTGTTATAAGACGTTAGTGTCAGACATATCGTATTTTTAAACACTATAGGGTTTTTTTTTTCTCGGAATACATTCATGTTAAGGATAGGGATTAACGATACGTGTATCAGCATTCTTCGTAATCAAATAGTATCCAATGAACCCAAAAGATGTAACAGTGATTGTCAAAATATAACTTTTGTAACACACAACATTCAGAGCACTGGTCTTATGCCCTTTACATATTTTCCGATGCGATCACTTGCGACGCGATTTTACAAATCAGCTGATCGATTTCAGTCGGCTCGCTAGGTTTAATAATGTTGAATATTTCGCGTGGCGACTCCTTCGCAAATAAAATAGTGTGTGATACCTACTAGCAAGTCTCAAAATCAACAACGAATGAATTTAACGCGTTAGATCACGTGACTGGCCATATTGTCCAAATGTCGGTTCAGTGGACTTGAGAAGGAGGATGTTCTTGGCCATAAGTAGCACGATCGCCACTGTTTTTAACGAAGTTACCGCCAGTTTGTATAGTGACGAGATAATCGAAGTCACTGCCATAACCTTACGTTTTTGCCTATTAATTTTCGCCATTGACGCTAATAAAAAAAAACAAAAACTGTCCGTCCCTTTTTGCAAAATTTATTTTCTTGGTATGTGATTTACCATTCAGATGCGACGATCACATTGGTCAGTGTATAACAAGCTTTAAATGATGTATCGATCAGCAAGTGAATAAGAATAGATACTCCCATCCTACTCCTATACTTTATAGGTTCGGCTACTCTGCAGTGCTTAACGCTTTCCAGCATTTATGTTGACTTCCGTGAGGGGCATATCTTGGATGGGGACAGCCAAGAAAATACGTCGCCGACTGCGCAGCATCTGAACACGACTTTCAAATAAAAAAAAAAAAATAAACACATAGAATAGAAAAAGTAAGATAAG
>NW_013666406.1:178013-184553 GCF_000517525.1 Limulus polyphemus
CACGACTTTCAAATAAAAAAAAAAAAAAAAAAAAAAAAAAAAAAAAAAAAGGGAAAAGCCAAATTAAAAAAAAAAAAAAAAAAAAAATACACATAGAATGAAAAAAGTGATAAGCCACATTAGAAAAACAATAAAGACAAAGTGCTTTCTACAGGTGGACCTGTAGGTTTATGGAGAGTGATGCTTGTTGTCATTGGTTGTTTAAAACGAAACACCATGATAAAAGCTATAAGAAAGAATTGTGGGCTTTTGAGGAACTACTTGCTTAATCACTTACTTAAATTGTTATACTATCACAACTGTGTTTTGATCCCCACCCCTCATAATCTTTATATATTTGGGTCTCATTCATTAATACCAGCGATGTTAACATTCACAAAAATTACGCTTGATCAGTCACAACAATAATTTAAAGTTAGTGGAGGAATAACAAAATAAAACAGCCTATAACTTATTTGCAAGTAAATTGTTCACAAATACAACATATATAAATCATACAGTTTATACTTCAAACGGACAAGAGACTTCATGAAGTCCTCCAGTATTCATCCTTCACAATGATGTCATATTTTGAAATGTTTGGGACGCTGTACGGCAAGTCTGGTGACTCGCATTTAGGAGAATGGTCACTGTAAGGATGAAAATGTTTAGTTTCTAGCTTTTCAAGGTTGAAGAAACATAACAATATGAATGAACGGTTATGAGGCTTTCTTCGCCCGACCCCACAGTGGCATAGCGGTATGTCTAAGGACTTACAATGCCAGAAACCGCATGAACTATTTGCCGTGATTGGCCGAGAGCGCATCATGTGATATGAAATCGATGATGACAGGAAAACTTGGTGCAACGTTCTGAACAAAGTAAACAAAAAGTTTTACTCTGTATAACTGGTAAACATTTTGTGAAATTAAAAACAAACAAACATTCTTTAATAATTTTTCAATTTTACCTTTAAAGTTCGGTTGTTAAGGCTGTTGGCGTCGTAAAAGAACTTTGCAGACGATACTTTTTTGTAGCACAGTGAAAACACGCTGATTCATTTAGGCTTAATTACGAACAATTTGCTAAAACTCGTAATATGAATGTAGAAATATCTTATGGTGCCAGATTTCAGTAACTCAAAGATGAAGAGATGCAGAGTCGTTTAGGCTTAGAACTTTTTTGGGGAGATTTTTTTGCAGCACAATGAAAACACATTGATTCATTAAGCCATAATTTACAAAGTAAGAAATCTCACCAATTTTTGTGTTGAAGTTATAGACAGGTGGATACTTTATACGTTTATTGGTATGATCACATGATGATGGGCTGTTATATATTGAAAACCGGACAATTTCTAAATCTTATTGATTATTAAAATGAGATCAAACTCTTCAATTATTTACTTGTAGGCCTAGGGATGTAGGCTAAATATATTAATTAATAAAACAATTTTTGATTGGTGATTTCGAGCAACAGATTATTTGTGCCCTCGTAACCAGTCAATAAATATTCAATGGATACCATATTTATTGTTTTAATGCCATTTAGGCGTGGATGTATTAACGTAAAAAGAAACTTACAACAAGCTGAAGCACCAAGTTAAAATATGAGGTTTATTTACCCACAAGTTTACATCTCTTTAAAGATAAGAAGCATACAGATCCTCTTTTATTACTATTCAATTGATCTCACAAACACTTTCAAAATCTAAAACTAAAAAAGTGAATTATTGCGTATTAAAAGTTAATAGTATATCGTAGTTATTTTATTTTTTATTATAAAGACCTACAAGTCTCCGTGTTTCATTCATTTTAAAGCTGAAATTTAACCTATTCTCTATTTCTATATGATTCCAGGTATCATCCTAGTAGCTCCTTTCTGAACCATTTTCAACAATGCAATATCTTTTTTGAGGTAAGGAGCCCAAGACTGCACACAATACTACAAATGTGGCCTAATGACCTATAAAATGACATTATAACCTCATTAGACGTGATTCAACATTTCTGTAGATACAACCTGAAATCATATTTGCACAATGGCTAAAAGGTCAGGTCTAAGACTCCAAATTATAGGCATAGTTATCACTAATTTAAAACCGCCGAAAAATCACAGCACCAGCCGTCTACACTGTTACTTTTACCGAATAACGGATTTGACTGTCACGACTTTAATTCTACCACAGCTGTAAGTGCCGAGCGTGTTCAGCAGCATATCACGGTTGGAACGTACTGATCCGCAGTTCGGTACGCTAACCCTATTATTTGAGGAAAATACCAACAGTTCTTCTTTTCGTGTTATTCTACCGCTTCTTATCTTTACTGAAAAACAGTATTATAAAGTCACAACGTATAATCTCAAAACAAGAGGATACTGTAATAATCACTTGCACGTAATTTTCAATATTTGTGTCTGATTAATTATATCGTAAAAGTGGCTTTTGGCTAGCCCGAAATATTGACGGTGTTTCATTTTTAGCGCAAAGCTACACAACGGGTTATCTGTGCTCTGTTCATAGCGGGGAATCATACCGAGAATCTCCTCTAAACCGTTTTACTAACTTCTGTTAAATATCTTTTGTCTACTGAGCTCAATTTGCTGTTAATAGCTGTCCTCAGGTATTTCACAATGAAGTATGCCTATAACAGCGGAGATTCAAATGGTGGGGTGGGGAATAAACAGTTTTAAGTCGTCATGGAAAATATTTCAAGCAAAAACTACAAATTTCAAATAAGTCAGAGAAAATGAATTCAATTCATATAACAACGGTAAAAAAGGCGGAAAATATAGAATAGGTTTCGAGTAAACAAAGAAAGAAAAACAAGAAAAGAGAAGGGATGAGCTTCAAGAATTAATGGGGGAACTTGAAAATGGGTGAAATTTAAGTAAGAAGCAGAGGAATGTCTAGGAAGATTTTAAAAAAACGGGGAAGGTTGTGTTTTAATAAAGAAACAGAAAAATTAACTAATTTTAATCGTTCATGACAAAAGTTGGACGGACTTACAACGCTAAAATCTGGGGTTCGATTCCACATGGTGGACAGAGCGCAGATAGCCAAATGCGCTAAAGCAAAACATAAAAAAGTTGGAGAACAGTACGCCTTGATTTTTTAATTAAAGGGAAATTTTTACAATAGTACACACACCGACGAAACACGCACTGTGACTGAAATCAAATGATAATTAATAATTGTCCACTTAAGCAATTTAAAACTTTTTTACAGTATACGTGCTGCTTTTTCTCATGTTTATTTCGCGATAACACTTGAAGCGTACTCCGCTTACTAAGCAACAAGTATACAGGGTGGGTCAAAAATTACGAAGACAACTGAAACCAATTTAATTTTCAGTGTTTGTTTCAGAATAAGACTCTAGAAATTAAACTATGTTCTAAATAAAACAACCGTATAGCCACTTTTGCCCCATCCTGTGTACAACTCCAAACTAATTTGTCTATAATGTTTATTATGTTTCTCCGTTTTCTGAACTTGTATACGTGTGAGGGTAAACACGGAATCTGCAGCCACTTGGAATTACGTAAACATTTAACTACCATTAGCGTCACTGGCTGGTCAACAACCGAGATTACCAAATATAATGTTTGTATATTTACCCTTCTGCTAAGTTTCACCTTGTTGTATTTCAAGGAATAAAGCACTGTCAGTAGCCATTTTCAACATTACAAAATCAATTTAAGCACGACGCAAATCGATCATAAGATACTTTCAAGGACAGGTCATAAAGGACAATGAGAAGTGGTCAGTGATGATCTTCAAAGTCAATTCACAATGTCATGACAAGAACAATGTAAAAGGTGGTCATTGGTAATTTTCTAGATCAGATTTAAAAGAAAGAGCCAACTGATAATTTTCATGGAAAAGTCGTAACAAGACAATACAAACTTCAGTTTCACAAAGTCATACTACAAAGCAGCACAGAATGGTCATTAGTCAATGTAAAGTGGTCAATGGCTATTTTCTACGTCAAAAAGTCACGATATGAAAGAGCATGTCATTTTCAGGTTCACAAATCCTAATAAGGTACGATGTAAAAGTCACCAACCAGTCATTTTTTGGGGTTAAAAATGTATGATAAGGTATGACACATAGGTTTAAATGGTCATATTCAGTATCACAATACAGTACAACATTGTGTAGCTAAAGGTCATTTTCAGGATTTATAATGTCATAACGAAAATGGCGATATTTTTACAGATTTGGTCATCGTGTTAACAAACATTAACTCCACTACATATTCTACCTGCTAAACCACAAGTTCAACCTTTCAATAAGATCATCAACTCAAGACTAGAAATAAGCCAGACAGGTGAGTAACCAATGGCAGACGTTTAAAGATCGTTAATTTCTTCGAACTTTTACTTCTCATTTTCTTTAAACTTCTCTCACCACGATAATAAAAGTTACCGAACAAAGAGGCATATTAAACGTTTTCTCAGACATTTACAATGTATAATAAAGCCACAGAAAAATTTCACTTTGTTGTTCTTTAAAAACAAATATTTGGTAAATTTGTTTGTTTTGAATTTCGCGCAAAGCTACACGAGGGCTATCTGCGCTAGCCGTCCCTACTTTAGCAGTGTAAGACTAGAGGGAAGGCAGCTAGTCATCACAACCCACCGCTAACTCTTGGGCTACTCTTTTACCAACGAATAGTGGGATTGACCGTCACATTATAACGCCCCCACGGCTGAAAGGGCGAGCATGTTTGGTGGGATGCGGAAGTTTTAAACGACTCGAAAAGATGCTCACCTTTTAATAGAAGCAGCATCTTTAGGACGGATTACCTGAGAAGTTGCTTCAACTTGTAAATAGAAACGGGGAGGGTGTGGGGAAGGGTACGTTTTTTACGAATCTGTTTCCGTCGTTTCGCAGAATAAATTTTAATAATGTTTACAGTACATTTCAAGCAATAAACGGATTTAATATAAAACAAATATGATGTTGTTTGTTATTAAGCACAAAGCTACACAAAGGGCTATCTGTGCTCTGCCCAACACAGGTATCGAAACCCGATTTCTAGCGGTATAAGTCCGCAGACATACCGCTGTGCCACGGGGGGGGGCTAAAGTTTGTTTATTTGAAGTTAAGCAAAAAGCTACACAATGGACTGTTTGTGCTGTGCCCACCACGGGTATCGAAACCCGGTTTCTAGCGTTGTAAGTCCGCAGACATACATCTGTCCCACTGGGGGGCAAAAACAAATATAAAAACATCGTTGGAAACTCTGTCCACAGTACGTGTCAAATAATAGTTTTCAGAAAGAAAATGTCTTTTATTTTAATATTTAACAATCACATTACTTAAAACGCAAACTTTACAAGTAATTCCAGTCTAATTCATATTTACCTTAATTATCCTTTGATGTAACGATAGAATATTAATCAGAACTAAACACGTATAAATGAAACCATAAGAGGCTTAATCCCTGACTCTCAATTTACTGACTCATATATGTTACTGACTATAAAACGTGCTTTTGTATAAGTACATCGTGCTTCATTTGTGCACGAGAACACCACCGTGAAAACATCAGGTAAAGCAAAATGTGATCAACGCGCTACGGCAGTGAAAAGTGGATTTCAGAATATAAAAAACATGTCCGCCAAGGATCCTTAATTACTGTCGTCTCTAGAAAGAACAATAGGTGCAAGTGTTCGTATACTAATTACTCTATACTCGAATTAATGTCGAAATACCCTAGAAGCATGATTACTGTTCACTCCTGTTTACTTTCAAAATGCATGTAAAGGGTAGGAATTCCCTGTTTTCTGAAATCTTGAATCAACCTTAGTCTTACCACTAAAGCTGCAGACCCAAGATTTAGGTAATAGGCGTGCAATACAAAAGTACATAAGTCGAGATAGCTTATGTAAGGGCCTGGTGGTTAGGGCGCTCGACTCGCAATCTGCAGGTCGCGGGTTCGAATCTCCGTCACACCAAATATGCTCGCCCTCTCAGCCGTTGGGGCGTTTTAATAATACGGTCAATTCCACTATTCGTTGTCAAAAGAGTATCCCAACAGTTGACGGTGGGTGGTGTTGACTAGCTGCCTTCTCTCTAGTTTATTACTGCTTAATTACGGACAGCTTTCGAGTAGTTTTCCATGAAATTCGAAACAAATAGCTTATGTAACATGTAAAAAAACGAGTTTTTTTTCTTCATAAGTTTTTATCACCAAAAATATTACAACTCAAGATTGCTGTCGTATAAATACATAACGATTTGCCAATGTATTATGGCGAGGTATTGAAACTTGCGTTCGATAATAAATAGCATTAAAAGTTTTCAAAGAAACTCTAAATATGTAGAAGTGTACGTTTTTTCTGTATAATAGAAGCTTGTTTATGGTTATTGATGTATTAACTATACATGATTATGTATACATGATTTTTCTGTATAATAAAAGCTTGTTTATGGTTATTGATGTATTAACTATACATGATTATGTATACATGATTTTTCTGTATAATAGAAGCTTGTTTATGGTTATTGATGTATTAACTATACATGATTATGTATACATGATTTTTCTGTATAAT
>NW_013666406.1:185331-197916 GCF_000517525.1 Limulus polyphemus
AGTCGAGTGCCCTAACCACCTGGCCATGCTGGGCCAATGGTACATTTGTAGTTTATTATGGTATATTAACGTAATAATATAAAAGAACAATTTACATTCGAAGTTTTTTAGACTTTTGTACAAGAATGGGGGGTATCCTCAATGTCTTAATTTCGCTCTCATTAACCACACAAGGTCTTTAAAACTATATAATCATGTTTAAAATTCTAATTAAAATTTCATCAAATTATACACAGACTTTCGGTTGCCGTTATTTCGGCAACTTCAAAGGCACATTGTTTGAGTGTTTTGCAGTTTATAGCTTTTTTACTTCTAAAATCTGTTGAATATTCCTTTTCAACAAACTCCGGCTAAAATGTATTTAAAATAATATTATTAGTTAGGTGAATAGTTGTGACTTTCTGGCAAACCATCAATGTGAAAAAAAAAAAAAAGACCGAAAGGCAGTGCTAACTGAAATCAATCCATTTATATAAAACAATCACATCTACATCAACACACACAAACCGAACTTTAAGGTTACACAAAAAATTAGCCGTCACTTCTTTCAGGTTATTTAATCGTTATTGAAGTACATTTACATATAGGAATATTATTTTAGGAGTGTACACTTATTATCAAAATCTTTTTAAAGCTCACTTTACACTAAACCCCATAAGAAATACAACTTATCTTTTTATGGAAAAAATGACTAATTTTGATCTACCTCTAGCATGTGCTATCCCGCGTAACATATACAAGTGATCCTTCTGTACAAAAAACATTTCATTCTTATTCTATATCACGTAGCTTATTCTTATCCTAAACAAGAAATACTTTGAAATAGACTTCTGATACTCTAAAAATATGTAAACAGTCGCGAAATTTCACCTTATTACACTTTGAAATACATTTGTGATTGATGAAAAGACCTTTAGATGTTTACTTATACAAAAATAACAAAAACGTGTCAAGTCAAATACACAAACTGAACCAATTAGTGCCGCAAACATTTCAATGAATACGAAAAAGCAAATGAAACAGTAAAGGATCACCTTAAAAATAAAAATGCTTCTAATTCTCAACAGCATAGTAAAAAATATGGATACAATTTAATCTAAATCCTTTTTTTTCCCCTTAAAACAATAAAGCCTGTATGTGTCGTATACGCTTAAGAATACGATACCCTTCACATCTTCAGAGGACGTTGCTGTTCTGGGTCACGGGACTAGAGCAATAGTAGCTTCAGGAATGACGACATACTTTGAAAAGCAGGTAAAAAGTGACTCCTCCCGAGATAAAGAAAGCACTCCTAGACAGAAACAGTTGAATCATTATTCTCTTTAATTAGTATTGCAATAACGTTCTAAATGAAACATATTAGATAAATAGATACACGTGGTCCAAGAACTTGCGAGTGAAAACAAAGAAGAATGTATTACAATATATCAACCACACTGTATCTGTCATATCCAGTGTCGACGAAGCCTTCCGTCTGATTCAACAGACAACAATAGTTTGATGAACCACAAGACTGAACAATGATATCTGAAAACGAAGAAAGTGATACCAACCAAAACAATAACGGTTTTTCAAAGGCACAGTGGATGGTTATTATTATTATTGATTTTGGTTTATGTAAATAAATATATACCATGAACTTTTAGGGGAAAGTACAATTTAGCAAAGGGCGTTGCTGAATAAGTTTCTACAATATACAATCGAAAACACTAGTAGCCATAGCTAATGCACTGTTAGTTATATAATATACCACACCCTGACCACTATATCTTACGAAACCCAATGTGTTTTTTAATACCCAAGTTACAATAACAATCCACTCCACAAAAAAATTCATATTAAACCCTAACAAAATTACCATATCATCAAATTCCTTGCCAATTTTCCTACCATATCATCAAATTCCTTGCCTATTTTCCTACCATATCATCAAATTCCTTGCCAATTTTCCTACCATATCATCAAATTCCTTGCCTATTTTCCATCATATTAGCTCTGAAAACTACCATATTAATTAATCATTGGATAGTTCTTCATCACATTAACCCTTTAATGCACATTGTAATATACAGGTAACAAATCTTATTTTGTTGCTAAACACACATACAAATGCTTCAATAATATCATTGAAAATACTCTTACTTCCAGGTAACTGTTTAAATAAACCATGGAATTATTTTTGTTGGTTCCTCAATTGAACAATGTTACTTCTAGGTAATGTACACATTTATAACTTACCAAAATATATTTCACAAAAACTTGTGTGTGTAATATAGACTTGTTTAAGTAAGAAATTTAAATAAAACATTTTTTCCACAGTATTTTCATAGTGTATGCAATAGAGGGTTAACTCCTGCCACTACCATAGCAATATACCATAACAGCTGGATAATGTTTCATCCTGAACATGACTTACCAAAACATAACCTACCTCAATAGCTGAATAATGCTTCCTTCTAACTGAACATGATTTACCAAGACAAAACTTACCCAAACAGCTGTAGAATGTTTCAATATATCAAACTCACCATAAAAGTACTTTGATTTCACGAGAATGGTGAAAGACATTGTATTTAACTACTCTATACTCGGCATGATTCTTGAAAGCTGTCATGATGGAACGTGCACTGAAAGATAATGAGATGAGAAAATTAAACTTCATAAAATACTTAAATTTCTGATTATTTCTAAATCATCTGTTAACATACAAGTTTATAATTTTTTCCTTGGTAGTGTTACTTCATTAAATTTAATAAGTATGGTTTAAGCTTCAATACAATTGGTAGATCCTCTCATGGCCAAAGTTTTTACAAAACATTATACAAGTTTGGGTTCAAGTTTAGGATTATACAAGTTTGGTCTTCTGCATTTAAATTTAACAATTTTAAATTACATACAAATATCTCAGAATGCAAACATTTCAGTTTAGCATATGAAGGGAATAATACAATTTGTAAAAATTCTCCTTTTTTACAATAACGTTTGTACTTCATTTTTTCCAAGTCCATCAGTATATATTAAGGAGGAATTGTACACAGGTTTATTAAAGAAATCTTTAGTATTGGTATCATGTTTTGTGGTAAAAGTTTTAACTGACTTAACTATGTTTGGGGAATTCAACTTTTCTAGAATTCTTTGTCTCTATTGTTATACATTTCACTGAAGCTGTATATTTGTATTACGTTCAGTTGTATCTCTCTGTTAATCAAATGTACTTTTGTTCTTCAATTCTGTATCCATATCAGAATAAAGCATAGTGTCTCTAGATTTATGGAGGTCAATAGTGTGATCTCATATAAAACTAGAGGGACACTCAATAGAGCGCATACCGCCACCACACAGCGTTGATCATATTTGGCTCTAAAAAAAAGTACAAAAATGTGTCTGTATGTCTGCCGTTATGAACTAACATGGACTATTTTTGGCAGGGCAATGAGGAATAATGTTCTACATATATCCACCAAGTTTCATCAAAATACAATACTTTTTGACTGAGTTATAGAGCAAAAATAGTGTGAAAAATCGGTCTCCATGTTAACAGAGGTTTTTATTTTTGTGACCTTGGCTCTCCAAAAACTAATCACTTCTAATTCGATGACGAGGAACCCACTTTATGTTAAACTTATATTAAAGTTTTTCTTCATTACCCACTCAAGCCGTCTCCAGCCATTATTAATCACTTCTAAGTTGGGTCACAGTCCAAATGTATACCAACTTTCATCCAAATCCATTGAGCCATTTCGAGAAATCTTGCTGAAAAACACATACAAAAGGGTGAAAAACTTCCGTCACCTTCAGTGTTTGAGGTAATTACCAGGGATGCATATCTCATCATAGTAGTCGATATGATACGTATCTAGATACAGAAGTTTTACCAACGGTTTGTTACAAAGTTTGACAGTCTTGTCTGTAATTTATTATCTATGTTACTAACACTATCTTATTTAAGTACTTCACACTTTACAGTGATTTTTCAAATTCTCAGGATTGATCAGTTAAATGGCAGCTGGCAAGAGAAGTTAATATCTGTCTATCTATTTTGCTATTGTTGATTTGTTATGTTACTTTGCATGTAATGTTTTTGATAAAAGAAATGAAGACAACGTGTAGTACTCAATACTCATCTTCCTTTATTGAATCATTAATTTTTAGCAAAAATATTTATTAGAATTTCTGATTTGTTCTGTACAAAAGACATAATATTTACTGTAAGCTTGCCAAATTTCATGAAGATACGTAAATCGTAGCGTATCAGACAAAGTATCGATACAATCATATCACAGTTTCACGATACAATCCTCATACCATATTACTGTATCGCCACACCTTTAGTAATTACATGTATATAGTTTTCAGATGAATGTGAAGGTTCTGATGTGAAATCTGTGGGTTTCTAGCTTCATGTAGAAGTCAAAATCCTGACTTTTGGAAAGGCTGTAAGATTTCTAGCTTAACAGAATAAGGATCTGATATCAAACTGATTAATCTCTAGCATTAAGGCAAAGGTTATGGTCACGAGCTGGAATCAACGTATAGTCTCTAGCTTGAAATCCATGGGTACAAGCCTACTGAAGTGATTAAATAAGAAAGAACTTATTTCTTGACTCTCATTCTTCAGTACTTGATGCTTACCTATGTAATGAACATTAATACCACCCCTCCAAAAAACTTTAAATTATAAGGGATCATTTCAAAACATATCCCATAATGCCTCAAATCAACAGCACCTTTCTCAGTCTTGCACTCATGACTTTAAACAAAATCCATGGTTGTGATCTAAAATCTAAAAAACTGTAAATTTCTAGCTTAAAAGTCAAAGTTATGACCTGAAATATACAAAACTATATAGTATTTAGATTGTAGGTGAAAGCCATAGTTGTGACCTGAAACCTATATAACTATACAGTCTCTAGCTTGAAGATTAAAGCCAAAGTTCTATACTTAAATCTATATTGTATCTAGTTTAGAAATGAATGTTAAGCTTTTAAATGGAAACCTAAAAAACTGCAGGAGTTTTTAAAATAAAAATGGAGATCAAAGTCATGACCTGATATATAATAATATGTAAAGTATCCAGCTTCAAAGTGAATGTTACAGTTTTCACTTGAAACTTATAAACTGGAGTATTTTGGAAGGAATGTTTTTTAATATAAATTACAAGTTTCATAGTCATTACATACATAAATATTACAACTCTTCCAAAAAGAATGATAGGCCTAGTTTTTTATCTACAAACTGTGTCACTCTTGTCACACCCTAATAAATGTGATGTCTCATCCAAGAGGAACGATAGACCTAATTTCAACAAATTATGTGTAACTTTCCTTATAAACATATGATGAGTCTTCCAAAAGGAAGGCAGGCCTTGTTTTTAACAAAAAGTTATAAATATCTACAATGGTTACAGTGTGTTGGAAACACATCTAAAGAGCACCGAAATAGTTGATGTGCTGGTTTATAGTTCATTAATAAGGTTGAACATGTAAATGCAGATGTTACAGCTAAAACTGTGATTCTTTATTTGGTATAAGATTTATATATATATATATATACACACACACACTTTTTTTGTACTGTGTTCTGTTTCTAGAAGACTGGCCCAGACTTTTTTGTGTATATTTTATCTAAACTAAAAACAGTAGTTTGTTTTGGTGTTATACCAAAAATACTACTGTTATTACTATCACAGATTATAGTAATATTTTGAATACCATTTTTGCCATGAATTTGTAGGTCAAGCTGGTTTTGCGACATAACTTTGGAATCTTTATAATTTTTTACTAGTCCCTAAAAGTGACCAATATCAGTTAATTTTTACCTCTCTCTGGTTCTATTAAGTACTTGGGAATGTTTTGTAATTTCCACTAAATTCTAAAACTGTCTGATATTACTTTTAGTTTTCCATTCTCTCTGGTTCAACAGCACTATATGTTCTTTCATTTTTACTATGCTCAAAAAGTGCTCAATTAACTCCTAATTTTTCAGCAATGTTTAGATGAGCTGCAGGAAGGAAAAATTAACTTAATTTTTGGAGAATAAACTGTACACCAGGGGGTATTATGCTAAAGATTTCTGTAAAGGTCTATGATCTAAAACAAGCAAGGAAGAAAAAACAAATTCAACAAAGTAGTAATTGTTTTTCATTTCCCTATTTGCTGTTAACTTCTTGATTCTAGACAGGAAACACCTATCTGTGAAGATTAACACCTAATTTTTTTGAATTGCATAACACCAGTCATTTTATTTTTTTATTACCTCATCGCAAACTTGGGCATATTGGTTCAGTGACGGTTTAGAAGAGCATCTGTACCTGAACCATTCTCAAAAGCCCCATAGATTCTAAAGCCGTAATAGGCCAGAAATGTATTTGGAACAAAGACATTTGTTCCTGTCTGAACATGAGAGATCACAGGAACACTTGACAGCTACTCTACAATGGATGGAATTTGAGCAAAGATTAAACAAAAAATGCACAATTGATCAACTGAACCAGAATGCTATCATCAACTCTGAAAAACTTCACTGGAGAAACGTTTTTGATTGTCTTCTGAACACAACATGGCATTTCAAGGATCTTATAATAGACTTTATCCCTTTTACAATGGGAATTTTGGGGGTTTGTAGAATTATTTGAAAAAATTCAATTCAATCATGTAAGAACATGTTTCTCTCATGTTAGCACCATTGTCATAACCTTGTCCACAAATGTCATCAACTTCCAAGCCCAGTTCTTTGAGTTCTTTCAGTAAAACTTCTAATAAGTTTCCCCTGTACTTTCTGCGACTTCAATAAACTTTATGAAGTGCTTGAAAATTCTACTTGAAACATGTGATGATCCATCTGAGATATATCAGAGAGTTAATGATCTTTGCTCTTTCTGACTGATGTCTGGTGTACAGTCTAGTTTCACAGAGAAATTCTACAATAGCTGTCCTCACTTTGTTACCCATAATTGATTTAAGTTCATTTTGAATTCACTTCCCAAGGTAGTGATCATGAATTTGATTGTCTACAGCTCTACTGACATGCTTTTTCCCCTGATGGAACAGTGATAAGACTTTGAATTTACAACGCTAACATCAAGGGTTCGATTCCCCTCGGTGGATACAGCAGATAGCCCAATGTGGCTTTGCTATATGAAAACACACACACTGGTCAGTGAGTTGAACCAGAAAATAAATCATATAAGTGTTGAATTACCCCGAAAAAATGAGATAGCTTGATGGCATATTTTTGCTGTGCCACCAAGCAACAGGTTGTAGTTATGACATGCACATGGAGTAAAGAATGCTCTTGAATTCATCTGTAGAAGTCACGCTTGAACACCCGAAATGTATATGACAGCAACGATGAACTTGAAGTTCTTCAACTCCATTCAAAGAAATTCTGCTTCACTTCTTGTTGGAGGATCTTTCACTGTCTCAGAAATCTCAACAAGAGCATCATAGACATGGACAGTTTGATATCGAACAACCTTTACACTTTGAACACAGCATTCCCATCTTGTTTCACCTAGTTGCTTCACGGAGAGGACATGAACATACTTGCAGAAGACTGTCCTTTTATGACATCCTCTTTCGAGTTAACTATGTTAGCAAAGATCTGCAAAAGATAGCAAACACTTAGATAGCACCATCAATAGTCTGGGGAGGACATGTAAATGGCTGAAAGAATACCAGAATAGTGGCTTTGTCAGTACATTGACTGATGCAAGAGCAATGCAAACAAGCTGGAGATCGAACCAGTGTTCACAAACACTAGAGTCCATAGAAGAAAGAAAGTGTTTGCTTATGAAGGGACCAGTCGATTGACGATGCACAAGAAAATTTTAAAACTTTCTGTTTCAAACAAATTATATACAGATACTGCAATAAACTCTTTGAATTGACAGTTCAAACAACTTCAAGAACATAATGAGAGGTTTGGATTTATTTACAACTTTGGAAATTTGTCGAATTCAGAATTGTGAAAGCATGCAAAAGAACTGGAAAAAGTACCAACAGATGAGGAAAACTGAGATACTGACAGCTTCAGGCTTGTAGAGAAGATGGAAGCCTTATAACCCATTTTTCCAAATGAATTTCAAACTGATCCTCTGAAGATTTTGAACTTCATAGCTTCCAAAAAACAGTCTGTGGACTTTCCCAACTTCATCACTGCATTACGTATCCTCCTAATTATTCCAGTTACCATTGCTTCAGGAGAAAGAAGTTTCACTAAACTTAAGCTCATAGAGACTTATTTGTGATTAATAATGCTGCAGGATCACTTGACTAAGTTAGCTATCTTCTCCATTGAGAATGATACTGTTATAACTTTAAACTATAATGATCTCATTACCATTAAATCTAGGTAATGTTATTTTTAACACGTTTACTCAACATTAACTATATTTGAACTAAGTGGACATTTGTACTTGTTGCAATAAACTGTTCTAGATATAAAATTATATTCTATATTTTTATTCTTTATTCTATTTTGGGCCCCACTTTTTCTAGGGATGGTCCTGCCTTCTAAGTTATTTCTCATGATCCTACCAATATTAGAAACTTTTGTGTGGAGTCAAACAACGTTCTCCAGTAATGATAGAAAACTTTCATAAGTATTAATAGTAACAAATTAAAAAAAATACGAGAAATTAGCTATGAACAAGAACCAAAGAAATCATACTGGATGCTACTGGACTATTTGCACTACTTATCCCCAATTTTGAAGTGATAGGCTAGAAGGTAGGCAGCTAATCACCATCATCCACTGCCAAATCTTGTCAGATCATTGTAATTTGACCATCCCTCTTATGATGTACTCACACAACAGCCCTTAAATGCAGAGTGTGATTTTTTATATTTTTGTACTAACAGGATGCAAGTCACGGAACATCAAATCCATAGACCTGCACGCTAACCACTGGGCAGTGACCGGTCCCAACAGTTAAGTACATACATATACAAACAGAGGACGTCGCTTAGTTAGGCATTCCGATTAAGTTGATTATTTCATCCTGCATGAATTTTTAAGTGTGCAATACCTAATGTGATATTAAAATTATAAACAAAACGAACCAACAGTCTGGCATATATGTTTGATTTTTGGCATTCTACAATTTTTAAGGTACATTGGAAGCTTAAATTTATGTTTTTAGAGTTTAAGAAATGCTTCAATTTTTGACGAAATAAATACATAAATGAGTCTTAAACAGTTCAACTAGTTCTCAGTGGGTCGGTGAGAAATTTACCCACTTAAAATGTTACAATCCCCGGTTCGAGTCTTTGTGATGGCCAGAATGCAGATAACTCGTTGTGTAGCCTTGCACTTAAACAAAGAATGAATTTTTCACTGCAGAAGATTTTCATGTTTGATGAATTCAAGGTACGATATACAGGTATACCTTCATAAAGCTATGACTAAACACTATAAACCAAATGAAGAAAGCTCAAATGGATATCGAACAGGATTCTAATCCACTACTTTGCTTGCTGAGTAGATCCAACTGAGACTCAGTTTCACATCATTGGCTAGAAAGGAAAAAATATGAGGCTCATGAGTTACGCTGAATGACTTGTAAAATACAGGATCTGTGTATTGTAATTTTTGAATGGAATAATAAGTATTTAAGTTTTTGTATCTTTAAAAACATTAGGTAGCCCATGCTTCTCTTTACTATTCTATTTACATACAAAACCGTCAAGTATACAAAACAGAACTTACAGTTAAGTAAACAAATTGAAATTGGGCCTTGAATAAAGGTGTGGCTACTAACAGTCCGGCACACTAGCCATTAGACCATGCTTGGCCCTTGAATAAAGGTGTGGCTACTAACAGTCCGGCACACTATCCATTAGACCATGCTTGGCCCTTGAATAAAGGTGTGGCTACTAACAGTCCGGCACACTACCCATTAGACCATGCTTGGCTCTTGAATAAAGATGTGGCTACTAACAGTCCAGCACACTAGCCATTAGACCATGCTTGGCTCTTGAATAAAGATGTGGCTACTAACAGTCCAGCACACTAGCCATTAGACCATGCTTGGCCCTTGAATAAAGGTGTGGCTACTAACAGTCCGGCACACTAGCCATTAGACCATGCTCAGTCCTTGAATAAAGATGTGGCTACTACCTTGAATAAAGGTGTGGCTACTAACAGTCCGGCACACTACCCATTAGACCATGCTCAGTCCTTGAATAAAGATGTGGCTACTAACTGAATAAAGGTGTGGCTACTAACAGTACGGCACACTACCCATTAGACCATGCTTGGCCCTTGAATAAAGATGTGGCTACTAACAGTCTGGCACACTAGCCATTATACCATGCTTGGCTCTTGAATAAAGATGTGGCTACTAACAGTCCGGCACATTAGCCATTAGACCATGCTTGGCCCTTGAATAAAGGTGTGGCTACTAACAGTCCGGCACACTACCATTAGACCATGCTCAGTCCTTGAATAAAGATGTGGCTACTAACTGAATAAAGATGTGGCTACTAACAGTCCGGCACACTAGCCATTAGACCATGCTTGGCCCTTGAATAAAGATGTGGCTACTAACTGAATAAAGGTGTGGCTACTAAACGAACGAATGGATATTTTCATTTTTCAACACTATCTCTATTTTGTAAATTACTCATAACATCTTCGATACAAAAAGAAGAAAAAAAAATCGGCGTTTTTCAAATTTACAGAAAAACACCGGAAATGGTTATTACTTTACATTAACATCCCTACTTCCCAGAGTCACTGTACTCGCGAGATTTAACCCTTTCTATATAGACTATGTTGCCTTGGAATATTACTCTAAAGGAAAAGAAACACGTTTCGTTTGTTGGTGGTAAATTGGTTTTTATAATTTCATATAAAATATTAGCTGTTCTTACAAAGCTTTAACATAAACAGAACTATGTTTTATACCTGTTATTACTCCCATAAGATAAATTAGTGCAGAGATTATACGGTATATCAGTATACTCATTACAGTATTAAAAGCGAAAACTACGAAAAACAATGATTTTAAAATAGTTAAATAAACCTATAAAACATTTAAAAATAAACGCTGATAAACAAAGTCCTAACCATAACATATGCGTTTTTTTTATTACCATTAAGTCTTTTGATAATCGACCAAATCACTGTCGTAATCGTAAAACCTTCGAGATAGTTCTATTTTGCCGAAGACGCCACAATACTTGATATTTCCATAAAATATAAATGTTAATATGTTTCAAAAGAAAAAAACCACGTGAAAATGTAATGCGTTTCAATGGTCTCAAGTTTCGTATGGGAGAAAACAAACAAACAAGAGTTAAATAAAACTTCAAATCGATTTTCAAAACACGATTCGCAAAATAGCTGCATGGTTATCAATTGTTAAGTTTAAGAAATGTCACATGTTTAATTACTGCTTTTCATGAAATACCTCCAGGAGTCATACATCTTAAAAGTGGGGCTGTACAAAAAAGAACAAGTCGATTAATCCCTAAACTTGTTTTATACAAGAATAAAAAGACAGCAAAGTAACCTCTCATACGAGCATTAGTGTTAGACTGAACTTATACAAGACAAGGAAACTAGAGCAAAATACCTGCCATTTTTGTAAACTAGAGAAAGTAAACAAACAAACGGGGCAAAAGGAAATACCTACAGAAGTTTTAAATCTTTTAAAATGAGACCGTAAAGAAATAGAAAAGTCAACTATAATACCTAAAGTTGTTTTGTACAAAAATCGGTAACGAGTTGTTTGTAGTTATGCAGAAAGCTATAAAATGGGCTATCTGTGCACTGCCCACCACGGGTATCGAAACCCGGTTTCTAGCGTTGTAAGTCCGAAGACATACCGCTGTGCCACTGGAGGGCATCAGTAATGAGACGGCAAAGTAATATGACACACGTGTTATACTGGACTTAGAAACGTTTAAGTTACATGATTTATTTATCTTCTGATAAGAGAATTGAGACATGTTCAGACCACTAATGCACGGTTTGTTTTTTGTTTCAGAATTTCCGCACAAAGCTATATATACCCGAGCTATCTGCGCAGACTTAGAAGGAAGGCAACTAGTCAACAGTAAGCCACCATAAACTTTTGGGCTACTCTTACCTAACCGAATAGTGGAACTTGACAGTCACTCTTATAGTGCACCCACGGCTCAAAAGCGCATAGTACATCTTTTGTGGAAATGGGGCGCGAATCCAACTCATTTGAGATAGCCTTACTCAATTACCGTGAAACGGTACCTTTATACAAAAGCACTTATGTGCAATTAAAAAAATATAACACGAAGACACCTTTAACAGAAAAACACCACAAAGAACAGTAAGTAAAAAACAGAGGCTTTATCATCAAGTTATATTAGTTATTATCAAAGCAAGATACCTACATAGATCAGAAAGGAGCTGAAAATTAACTAAGTAAATGTAGCTTATGAAACTAAATCTTCGGAAAAATAAATTTCCTGGAGTAATGAATATGAAAAATTACTATTACAATAGCAACATCACTATCTCTAAAAGACCACTTTTCAGTGTTTGTTTATTTGTTTGTTTGGAATTTCGCGCAAAGCTACACGAGGGCTATCTGTGCTAGCCGTC
>NW_013666406.1:198050-203998 GCF_000517525.1 Limulus polyphemus
GTTTGGTGTGACGGGATTTCGAACCCGCGACCTTCAGATTGCGAGTCGAGTACTCTAACCACCTGGCCATGCCGGGCCGTCGATGACTTAGAGATAAGCTTAACGGTTTTTAAAAATAAAATCTGGAATTCAGTCCTATGATGAGCACACCGCTAATAGCTCATTGTACAGTTTTGTGCTTAACAAAAACATACTGACGTCCCAAATCCTTAGACAAAACTGTTAAAAATTTAAGCAATTCCGAGAGAAATCCACCAGAATATGGTGTTGACCATGTGCAAGGTGCATGTCATTAAAATTACTTTTAACTTAAGGAAATTGGTAATGCTCATACAAACAACAGTACAGACACCAATCATTCCCACCTATATAACATGTACAACATTTCATTTGTGGGAAGGTAGAATTTTGAATAGATATGGGGCAACCAAAGATTATTTACCTTTAAATAAGATATTTGCATGACGTCATGTGCACAAAATACGCATCTACACGGTCAAACATCAATAATATCACACAGAACGTTGGGATTAGGACAAAACTTCCAGAAGGATACAGAATATGCCTCATGACGCACAAGTTTCGTGTTCGACTACTTCTTAATTGGTAGCTGTAACGATTGACATGAAACACAGGAACAAAAAAGCAGTTCCAAGGATTCCAAGTCTGTCCAATACATAAAGTAATAAATCTACATAATTATGGAAACTATAGACTGATATCGTAGCACCAACACAGCCACGTTTGTACACACACATTTGTTTACATGAAATAAAACCATAACCTCCCAAATCCTCTCCTGAGGATTCGGTTTGTTTGTTTGTTTGTTATGGATTTCGCGCAAAGCTACACGAGGGCTATCTACGCTATCCGCCCCTAATTTAACAGTGTGAGACTAGAGGGAAGGCAGATAGTCATCACCACCCACCGCCAACTCTTGGGCTACTCTTTTACCACCGAATAATGAGATTGACCGTCACATTATAATACCCCCACGGCTGAAAGGTCGAGCATGTTTGATGTGACTGGGATTCGAACCCGCGGCCCGCAGATTGCGAGTCGAGCGCTGTAACCACGTGGCCATGCCGGTCCCTGAGGATTGTAGGTAATTAAGTCGCTGCTTCCGTTTTCGCTGGTAATCTTCCATGTTCATAAAATGTGTAACAGATCTGGACTTCGCACCGATCTCAACATTGAGATTCTTGACCTACTCCGTGTAAATCAATTGGTTACCCTTATGCTCACTCTCGAAAAGCAGGACTTAATTGTAACAGATAGTGAGCTCCTCTTTCTTTTTGTAAGTAAACATAATAATAAGTAATTCATTAATTCTTACTGCGTGTTGTTTCTGTATGAATAAAAACTTCATTGATTATCATTTTTTAAAGTGTTTTTTACACCATCGTAACCTACTTACATACAAAGAGCAGCAATAAAATATTGTCTTTTACGATTTCACTGAACAGATATTTAAATGGATGCGGAATAGACATTTTTTCAAGGCATTTGCATCAATACAATTCCTTTGCAAGTATATACAGAAAAAAACCCATCAAATTTAGAAGTATTCATTGCAAGCATACCAAGGTTGTTCATGATCACTGTAGAAACTCATAGTGTTGCACGGTTTCATCAGACCTGTCCAAAGTTCACCAAAACGGACAAAAACAAGGAGAGAGAAAGATGACCAAATTTAAACCCATGTTTTATGAATCGCCACAAAAAATAAAACGACTTGGATGTTTTTAATCCAGAGACGAAATATGCCTATATGGACAAACAAACTTATATCCATCTTTTATGAATCACGAAAAAAATTATTTGGACAAACAAACTTATACCAATCTTTTGGGTCAAGACAAAAATAAGCTTATTTGGCCGAACAAGTAACAGAACCATTTGGCAAAAGTTTGAGAAACATGAAACACATTCAACGTTCAAAGAAGTATTTAGTATCTTTATTGTTGTCTCATACTTTTGTGTGTGTGTGTGTGTGTGTAGAAGCAATCTATCATTGCACATGTTTTAATGGTGGAGGATTAATATATATGATATGGGAGGTACAAAGTGTAAACCACATTTCGAACCCTGATCGTCATGGAATTTACTACTTCGGTAAGGCTGTTCTCTTGGTTTCTTACAGTCCTACCGACAGAGGGATGTACATGTTTGCAGAAGATGAAAGTATTTATAAACAGATCTCACGAAGACTGTCTTTTGAAGGTAAACTGAACTTGAACTAAAGGATAGGACTATTAATTAATGCATGTTCCACCAACCCAGATATTATGATACCGTCACGTGCAGTCTAGGAGTTATCACTGACGGAAATAGAATGTCTTAGCCTCATTTATTATTCCTTCAGAAAGAGTGGAGACAACCCAAGAGTTTCTTGCCAAGCTTAACTTTAAAGCAGCTAACATCATCAGCTGCGAATATGCCAACGCAAGAACTAGGAGTGTTTATCGGCCAGTTACAAAGCTTAAAACCCACCAAAATCGACAGAAATACCTATGAAAAGATTATCACTAGCAGTAAAACTGGTGAAAACATCTGGGAGACGATTTATGTGGCATGTGGTATTGGTTTCTGTTTCTTAAAAATCAGAAAAGATTTATATAGTACGCGGAATTGATTTTTTTTGTTGTTTCTTGGCAACCAGAGGAAATTTACAAAGCACGAATAATTGGTTTCTGTTACTCATATAATAGCAATATAAGACTTATATAACATTTGAAAATACATTATTTGTGTTTTCTTGAGAAGACTTGTTTAGCATGTGGGATAGTTTTATGTTTCTTCAAAATCAGGGAAGGCTTATCCAGCATGTGTGATTAATTCATTCCCGTTCCTTGAGAATAAGTATACAGAAAGTAGATTTGGTGTCAGTCTGTTCACAACAAAAGAAGATATATATGGAACATGGAATTTGTTCCCGTCTTTTGACGAAATGAGAATATCTGCGTAGAACGAGGGATTTGTTTCTGTATTTTGATTGATTGATTTCTGTTTCTTGACAACAAGAGAGGATCTGTACAGCACCTGGTTCTATTTTGTGTACTGACAACATGAGGTGATCTGTATAGCACATGGGATTGGTTTCTGTTTCTATAAAACCGTAATAAGTATACATAGCATGTGCGATTGGTCTGTTTGTTGTTAAATACAAACCTACAACATGGGCTGTCTGTGCCGTGCTTACCACGGGTGTCGAACTCTATTATTAGCGTTAAAAGTTTGTAGAATTACTGCCGAGCCACCAGGGTATGGAGGAAGAAAGGCCTACATGATTTTTTGTGTTGCTTTGGAATCTCGGAGGATTTATACGACATGAAAGATCGATTACTATTTTCAAGAAGCAACGAAGAAGAATTATATATCTCGTTGAAGTGGCTTCTGTTTTTCAAGAAGCAACGAAGAAGAATTATATATCTCGTTGAAGTGGCTTCTGTTTTTCAAGAAGCAACGAAGAAGTATTATGTATCTCGTTGAAGTGGCTTCTGTCTTTCAAGAATCAGAGTCTACTTTGGCAGAAAGAAATGTGTATTTGTTTAGTGCAAAGTTATACAATTGGCCACCCATGTTCTGTCCACTGCTGGGAATGATCCCCCTATCTTGGCGTTGAAAGTCCGTAAAATTTTCGCTGACCAACCAGCGGGGATGGGGGGGGGGCATTTTTTACCCTTTCGCCGACAGGACACGAGTCATGCACGGTCCAGCAGGCTAACTACTAAGCCATGCTCGGCCCCCACACAATAAGTATTGTGGGCTTTACTCTCATATAAATGTCAATGCCAACTTTTACTTACATACTGTAAAGTAACCGCACTGTTCTGAACAGTTAATGAACAATCGGTAGTATTATAGATATGACAATTTAACTGTTATAAGATTAGACACTTTTGAACCTAAAAGGCACCATTTCCGACACATGGGCTAAATGGTCAGTTCAGAAGTCGCCATCAGTCAACTGTACCCACCACCTACACGGCTATTCTCAATCGATTAGAGGAATTGACCTTTTTTTGTATACCGCATACATTGCTAAAAGTGTGGAACGTTGTCAACAGTATGTCGCGAACTGGGCTAGAACTACCACTAGGTCACGCTCAGTCATTAGAAAATAAAAACAATTATCATCCTCCATTATATACATATATATGTCGGTGTGATCGGAAATTCAAATGATTGGTCTTTCAGCCTATACTTGTAAATAACAACTTGGTAAATATGGTTTTAAGTCTTCAGAGCTAATGACGTTTCAATATGAGGTATGGTAACCAAAAACAGAATGGGCAGTCTGATACTGATGTTGCTTGTTCCAAATCAGAGTGTACATCCCGAGTTATATTTGATCATTCCTCTGGAAGAGCTATTTTCTGGGCATCTTTGGAGCATGGAGTCACTTGATGAATGTGAGGTGTCTCCCAAAATATATGTATACATGCTCGATGGGACTGAAGTTACGTGAACATGAGGGTCACTTCAATCAGTCAATTACTTCTTCAAGAAATGTGTCAACCAGTTTATCACGGTAGGGCTGGCATGAACACCTATTAGGCTTAAGTCCAGGTCAAACGCTACGTATATCAATATAAGAACCATGTGATTAAATCCCTCTCATGTGTGATATTAATGGTGTCTTTCTGCAGATAGTAGAGGTTTGCGCGTCCAATAACCCTTATTCTTGTTCATAATTATGTCTAGGCCTAGGAATAAACATCTGGATGTCTTACTTATCTAGAGAGACATTGGACAAATGGTAACCAACGTCTCAAAGTGGTCGTGATATAGTTGTATCGATATCTGGACAAGGCATAGCATCATCAATGATACTAGCAGTCGTACAATACAGACCCGAGATTGAATCGAATGTTCGCAGCCGCAAATGAGCGTTTGTCAATAATAAATAACCAACTCCACAAGGCTGGCCTTTACGCCAGTCGCTCATTAAGCATGTTAAGTAATGGTTTATTTACAGATGATTCGCGCTTCAATATGTAGCCATATAACAGGCGTATACACATTTCAAAAACAAACAAACAAACTGGAACTAAATCCACCCTGCTTTCACACAGGAAAAAGCAACATATGGCGGTGGTGGAAATGTGGTGTATATATATTTTGAGGGCTGGTACATAGACTTGTTTTACTTGTCATTTTGAAGTGAATCACAGAGCTGAACGTACTCCATAGTGTTCATGAACTGAACCAACAATCACTTGCGCTTCTGGTCACGTGCCTGTTCATCATATACCCCCCCCCCCCACAACAATGAAGATGGATGTGTATGTGGAGGAGACTGACTGATATTTTTTATAACAGCATTTTAGGTTTTTCATAACTATAATATTGCAGATTTTGATTATCTGCTAATTTTTTCGAGCAGTGTATAAATGCTTCACAGCATGTGTAGTCCACAACTGTACATGCAAGACACATTGTTATTTGAAAACAGGATTCCTATCTTAACGGAAATTACATTAAGTGTTGATCAGCGGACCAATTTCTTAGAATCATAACCACACAAGATGTGGATGATCAGAGATCTAGGCGGGAAATATTAAGTCGTGGAGGTTAACACTATTCATAACGTCTAACTGCTTTGAACAACTAACTGGTACTTGGTATTGTATTAAATCACAATAAGACCGATAAATTTATTCCCACAACTGTGCTTTCAGTGCTGTCCGCCGCAGGTAAGGCTAGTTTGCTTCATACGAAATCTTAGCTGAAGCGCTACTTTTAACAAGTTGTTCGTGACAAACCAACTCTGGAGATGTATAACGCTTAAGATGGCAAGATACAGTCCGTTAGTTGTTGGTGGGTATTGTATAATTGTTTGTTTTTGAATTTCGCGCAAAGCTACACGAGGGCTATCTGCGCTAGCCGTCCCTAATTTAGCAGTGTAAGACTAGAGGGAAGGCAGCTAGTCATCACCACCCACC
>NW_013666406.1:204797-214699 GCF_000517525.1 Limulus polyphemus
GAGCGCCTTATCCACCTGGCCATGCAGGGTATTGTATAATACAATAAGTATGACAACAATTTAAACATGTACTACTTCACAGGCCTATTGAGAGTGTCCGGAAATAAAAATGTAAAACAGCATTTCCTTTAATATGTTGTGCGCCGCTGATGACGAGACCTTTCACTCCATACCGAAGGTCATCAGGCAGGATCATACCCAGTAAATTGGGCAATACACATTATATAAGACCCGATGCTCCGAAAATATGCAAAAAATGAAAACTCCCGATGACATCACAGTCAAAGTGCAACGTAAAATTAAAATGAGTAATTATTATTATAAAATTGTCCTATTTATGAAAAAAGTGAAAGAAAACTATTTCATACATAACCTACTTCGGCCTAGGTATAAAGAACGTTAGTTTTGGCCGGAACGATACTTCTAAGTTTCATTATGGGATATTTATATTCGATTTGGCTTCTTTGTTTTTAACCACAATGTTACACAATGGGTTCTATCTATGCTCTACTTACCGTTGGTATCGAAACCCGATTTTTAGATTTACTGCTGAGCCATCGGACTGGGGGGGAGGCAAAACTAACTTTGTATATTTAGCACAAAGCTATACAATGTGCGCCCTGTCCCCCGCGGGTAATCAAACACCTGATTTTAGCGTTGTAAGTCCGTGACCTTACCGCTGGCCCATTAGCGAGGATGAAATTTTACGATGATTTAAAAATAATTAATAAATTTTAATGTGGTCGACGTTTTAATAAAATATAACACGTGAAACCGTGACCTCAAAACAAACAAAACGCGAACACACCTAAAAACCAAAAAATTAAATTGCAAAATAACCACACCCGACATTCCCCATTTGTGGTTTTTGTATTAATAAGAACTGTATTAAGGTGTTTTCCTCCTTACTTTATATGCGATTGAGAGTATATTATAACGAGTCTTTCATATAAGAAGAAAATATGCGCTCTCTCTCTGAACACATTATTTTACATTTGTCCTCTGCTCTTCCGTTTTTCTATATTTTATAATCACCTTTTAGCAGGAAAATATAATAAAATGTTATTACTTTCCGAAAGCACCACCATTATCGACTTTATGTACTGCCATTTATGTACTTTTTATCGAATTTTAATATATGAAGTTAAATTATGACACACACACAATAGAATGTACCGACTTCGTTGTACGTATTCGGATCTTTAATGTCAAATCCACATCTGGTTGTTCGTACTTTTTATGACTTCTTTGTGGAATCTATTTTAAGGTTCTGCTCGGTGGATCTCACGTTACATTTGGTGAAAGAAACGAAAGACAGCAGTCGTGGCTGTAAGAAGAGGGGGAATAAAGGGAAGAGAAAAGGGGGCAAGGTTATATGGAAGATGTGACTGTGGACAATTTTGGTTGCCAAACCCGTGACGTAATGAAACAAGTCGGGCTCGTCAACTCTGGTGCTTAGGTATTTCGTTAAAAATATCCACGTACAGAAAACATAATAGCACAGTAGAGCGCAAGATAATAAATGTGTAGATAACGTTTTCTGATTGGGTACTATCCTGCCGGGTTTGCAGCTCGAGCGTCGTTTATTCTCAAATGCTGTCTAACTTATTTTGTACTTCGCAACCACAGACCTTGGGAAGTTCGAGCGTCAACCACCTTCAATAACTGGGCATTATCATAAAAAACGAAGTTCTATTAGTATACGAATAATGTTTCTCTCTCTCTTACTTGGGGATAATTGTTACGTTCTACGTGTATTCAAATTCGATGATGACAGAACCTTGTCGAAACGTTGTACATTTGGTGTTAAAGTTTTTCTTCATTACCCATTCATCTCCAAGCATTATTACCATACGTGAATAAACTTGAAATTGTGTACTTTTGTCGTAGCGTACAGGCTTAGTGGTAAATTCCTGTAGACCAAAAAACATTCAATAAAAAGAAAAGAAAGATATGACATGTAAGAATATCGCTAGTTATGAATAATCCTTTCATAGTTTAACAACATTCATCTGTTTGTATTAGCAGTTCGAAATATCATCTCCAACTACCTTAACGGGTTATTTGCGCATAACCGCCACCAATTTGGAACTGACAGATAAGGGGGAAATCAGCTAGTCAACAGCACCCCCGCCAACTTGTCGGCTAATCTTGTCTGATCTAACAATGGGATTTGACCGTCACTCTTATAGCACACCTATGGTCCGAAAGTGCGGAACGCGTTTTTGAGGCAACAAGCTGTGAACATTGAATCCTCGGATTCATAGTCTGAGCACACTAACCGCTGGCCCATGCCCAGCTTCTGTGGGTGGATGGAGGTCATTAAATTATTAAAAACTAGCAGAGACCCGCAAAACAGTTGCGGCCAAATTAGTATATCTATTGCAACAGTACTTCTTTAACTACAGGATTTCTAGAGTAATACAAAAGAAATCTAATCGCAGACACTGAAATCTATAAATTCTTTTGTCTTAGTCTTTATATTAATTACGGCCTATATCCGATAGAGATAAATTAACACTGTAACTTGTGTACATTTTTTTCCTTTAGTTTAGTTAAGAGCTAAACCTTACCGCACTTAATACTATCAATAAATAATCTTCTAATATTATTCTACCACCCAACATTAGACCTTTTTAAAAGTTTACAAAATAATCCAACAATAGAAATATCGCAACTACTAAGTGTCATTATGTGAACTTCATCATATGCTAATACACTCAAAACTTTAATGTTATCAGCAAATTTAAATAATCTATTAATCATTTCTTTATTTATGTCATTGAGGTAAATCAAAATGAGTAAAGGTCATAACACTGAGCTCTTTAGGTACCCCACTCATAACATTAATTTAGTTTGACTAAACTCCATTTATAACAACCCTCTGCTTTTTTCCATCTAGTCAGTTTTTTTTTTTATCTAATAAGCCAACCTATCTCCACACCTACAGATATAACTCTAACAAGCCTTTTATGTGGCATCTTGTCAAATGCTTTCTGAAATTCCAAATATACCACATTTACATCTTGTAACTTCATCTATGTAAGCAGTATCCTCTTCAAAGAATGTCAAAAGATTAGCAAGGCAAGATTTTATTCTAGTCAAACCATGCCGACTATACAACAAAATTTATTAAATGACTTTCTAAAGCATCTTTTATTAGATTTTCTAAAACCTTTCACACCACTGATGTAAGACTAACAGACATATACTTAATGGGAGAATTTTTATTACCTTTTATCAGTTGGTTGGCATTTTACGGCGCAAACCAACCAGGCTATCTGCACCAAACAATTGGTATAAACATAAGAATAAAAGGTAAAACTCTATAAAAAGGTAAAAAGAAACAAGTTAAATGCAAAACAATGTCCAAAAATCTAAATAAAAGTAAAAAGCACAATGACCCATAAAAAGTTAAAAACACAATCAAGTTGGACAGTGTCACCATCGCTAATGACGCTGTCCAACGTCAGGGGTAAACCTGTAGAAAGTACACGTCTAAAATGGTGCCGTCGTTCCCAACCTTAACGATGGAACAACAGTAAAATGTGTGCTATTGTAACTTGGGTGTCACAAAGGCCACGCATTGGTGGATCAGACCCAGATAAAAGAAAACAATGAGTTAAAAAACTGTGACCAATGCGTAGCCTAGCTAAAATAACTTCCTCTTTCAATCCTTATGGAGACAAGATAGTCAAAGAGCAACAGCAACTTTTATCTGGAAAAGCTTGTAATGACATTGCTCACTCCAAATCGACTGCCAAATGGCCCGAAGCCCAGCCTTGAACACAAGACTGTAGTTCATATCTGGGACAGGCACGTCCGTGATAACACCAGAGCAGACAGACTTAGTTGCGGTGTCAGGTATTCAGAAAAACTGGATTGAAACAGAAGACAGTTAAAAGTGGGCCAGTCATTTCTGAATATAAAAACAGGGCCAGTAGAAAGCTAAGAAAGTCAGTATACTGCATAGCTTCTACGTGATCCAGGGCAAGAGAAATGGCATACAACTCGGCATTGAACACAGAAACTGTAGAAGGGATCCTGCAAGCAACCACCGAGCCACAACAAACCATAGAAGACCTCATAGAGTCACCTGATTTCGAATCATCTGTAAAAACAGGAACAGGAGAATGGTTTGAAAGATTTTCGGCAAAGAGAAGATGGTACTTTCAATTGGAAGAATCTAGAGATGACTCAAGGAAATGTCACAGGTTGAGGTGGTAACTACCATGGGAAGATGGGCTGATCATTGGATTCAGTAACGTCATCCAATGACAGACCCAATTTAGCCAGCTGAGCCTGGATACAAAGGCCAAAAGGATTGGCAGACTGTCTATTCTAAAAGAGCATAGCCCACTGAGGAAGAAAGACATAACCCCAGGTGAGATGCTGTGATAAGGATCGAAGCTTAGTAGCATATTGCAAAAAAAAAGTTGCAAATGGCAGAGATGAAAGGATGTTCATGGGACTCAGTGTACAAGCTCTGGACTGCCGAGGTGTAGAAATCCCCGTGCAGAGGAGGCCACAGATAGTTGATAGGGTCCAGCATCTTCAAGGCAGAGGGCCTGGTAGAACCATAAGCCAGAGACCCATAGTTCAGCTTGGAATGTAGGAGGGCACGACAGATCAACGTAGAACATTGATCTGCTTCCCAAGAGGCGTAAGAGGGCCACTCAATAATTTTCATGTTTGAAAATCAACAAAAAATATGGAAGACACTGACATAGAGGCCGTTTGCAACAGTAGGAGGAAGTTGTTTAGTGATAGCGCTAATCTTGACACTCAAGACACAACCTTGAGGGACTCCAAGTTCCTGTGTGAAAGAATGGGAAATGGTCTAACTCTCATGGACTTGGAATCGCCTATCAAGTAAAACATTATGAATAAAACTGGGCAAATGGCCACACAATACATATGAATGGAGGTCCTGCAAAATGACAAACCAGAATTGTGTTATAAGCCTTCTCAAGATCAAAGAAGACAGAAACAAGATGTTCTCTCTTGAGGAAGGCTTCCCTGATCGAGGTTTCAAATTGAATCAGGTGGTCTACGGTGGAGCGCTGTCAACAAAAACCACATTGGGTGGGTGAGAGGAGATTGTTCGATTCAAGGAACCAAACAAGATGAGCAGTAACCATCCTCTCCAGAACCTTACAGCTAGTCAAAGCAATTGGATGATAATTACAAGGAATCTTGGTATCCTTCCCAGGCTTTGAAAAAGATAGAACAATAACCATTCACCAAATATTAGGAAAAATATTCTCCTGCCAAATCTGGTTAAAGAGAACCAGAGGAAGAGCAAAAGAGGCAAGAGAGAGATGGCACAGCATCTCATAGCGGATATCATGAGGCCCAACTGATGAAGAGCAAGCTTAAGTTCCACTAGTGTAAAAGGGGGTGATTATAGTCAGAGAGACAATCAGCTCAAAAGGAAAGCAGCAATTAGTCTGCCTGAGACTTGATGGCCAAGAAGGCAGGAAAAGAAAGAGTGCTGGAAAGATAAGAAAAGCACTCCCTGAAAGTATCGGCAATACTCTGTACATCAGCAACTTCTTAGCCATTGGAGAGCAAGATGGAAAGCGGATGGAAAACATACTTCCCATTGACCTTCCGAAACTTGTCCAAGATGATTTTGTAACTGGTGGTAGAAGAGATGCTGGATGTGAACTTAATACAAGATTCCTTCTGGCTTTGATGTCTGACCTGCCAAGCATGGGCATGGGCCTGCTAAAAAACAATGCAGATGAAAGGAGTGGGATACCTGCAAAAGGCAGGAGACCACCATGATCTAGGATACCATGGGAAGTGTTTGAGGTTTTAGGAATAGAATGAACAGCTGCTTCAATGATATAATCAGTTACTGCTTCCATGCAGTTGTTAATAAATGGAAGACTAACGACAGCAGGATGGAGTTCTGAGAGATGAGTGAAAGAGTCAGCCTGCTCCAACTTCCTCAATGGCAATCAGTTCGGGTGGCATTGACCAAAACCACTCTCCCTCAAAACAATGAGAAAATGATCGATGTTAACTCTACAAGAAAAACTAGAAAAAAATGAAGGGCAGAGGATGGAGACTCCATTGACTGAGTGCATGACCAAATAATGGTCCTGCACCTCAGGGCTGAAGGAGATGGACCCGAGGAATCACTAGATGCAATGGTGGGGACAGCAACCACGGAGAGCAAAAGACTCTTCACATGGTGTGAGAAAGACTCTGATGGAGGCATGCATAGATTTGTCTACACTCCCACTGTGGCAGTGGAATAGAGAGCAGCAGAATATGTCAGAGATGGAACAAGGGACAACAACTTCAGATCCTCAGGGTAAGAAATGTTGTTGACAGTATGTAAACATTGTACCTCTTTCTCCTCCACCCACTTAGGGCAAGATAGAAAGTAAGAAGGGTGGAAACCACGACAATTGACACAGTGAGGGTCCAGTTGACACTCACAGGCATCATGGTCTTTGCCACCACATAGACAGATCAAAGAACCACAAAAAGATGCCTTAAAATGACTGAACTGCTGACATTGTAACATTTAAGAGGATTAAGGATAAATAGCCATACATGACAGTTCAGATAACCTACCTTGACAGAGGCAGTCGGACCTGGTGATGTAAACTTCAATACAAGAACACTGGTAGGCAGCATAATTTTCTCTTTAGGAGTGGAAATGCATCACACAGCAAAAACTCTTTGGTTGAAGAAACCGGCAAGGATCTCTGATTTGGGTATGTTTCAAAAATCCCTCTCAACAATCACTCCTCGGGAGGAATTAAAAGTAGAATGGGGAGTAACCTCAATGGGTATATCCCCAATGGCCTTTGACCTCAGGAGAAGTTTGCCGTGTTTCAGTGTAGATGTTTCTTCCAAGATGTCCCCAGAACGTAGCTTTTTAACTGACTATGGAGAGCCAGCAAGCCCCTATAATCCCTTTTGATTAAAAAAGGGAGACAATTGCCCTAAAGGTTTGTCAAACAAAGAATGCACAATGAAAAAAACGAGGTACAGGTTAAGAATGGAGAGGAGACTGCTAATCAGTCTTCTAAATGTGGTTGCTTACCAATTAGCTGTTTTTTTATTTGTTTATTTTTTTCAAGGATTGGGGAATCCATAATAAAAGTAGAATTATTCAGAGCCCACTGACCCCACTCACCATGGAGTCCTGTGATGGGATGCACTACAATGCCAAATAAGGACACTGTAGCAACAACAGGGATTTGTGAGCACTATACCCAAACACTAGCATCAGACACAATGTCCAAAACATCCACTGAGAACACCCAACACTGGTACTCAGTTGACCCTAGCCCAATAGGACCAGCTGATTTACCCTGGGGAATCCACCCCAAGGTCACCCGTCTACAGGAATTCAAGGCCAAAGTGGTGTGTTGCAGTACCCCAGACACCATTAAACCACCAGGATCCTCTCTTCCCCTTCATGGGATGCCATGCATGGCAAACACGTGGGTGGATGTTCAGATCCCAGAGGAGGTAAACTGAAAACATAGAACCTTCCCTGGAAGGTCCCCTCACTACATAAAGGAATCCACATCAAGGAGCCTTGAAAAAAGGAACAATATCAGGCAACTTCCAATCTTCTGGCACCTGCCCACTATTCAAAAATTTAGAAAAAGTAACAAGTGGCTTACATATCCATTCCTTAACCTCTTTCAAAATATTGGGTACCTTCCAAAATTTTCAGATATTAAACCTTGGATCCAATGTAAAAAAAATAATAAAACTAAAAACTGTGAGGAAAAAGTTCCAAATTCAAACCAACTTCATCTGAACATATAACATTTTTGGATTTTATAACAAATTGCGGTATTGAGTGTTTATAGTCACAATAAGAACCTGGTTTAAGGAATTGTCTTTGTTGAGCTAGACAGTCCCATAATGGGTTGTGGTATCTTTTGAGTATTTATATTCACTCAGAGGACTTGGTTTTATGAACCTGTCTTTGTTGAGCTAGATGGACCAATGATATTTATTTGAATATACATAGAAAAACTGATAAAAATTTCACATCTGTTTAATAAGGAAGCACACTGTTGTATGAAGATGTTAAAATTAATGATGAAATGACAAGCAAGACTTTAACCTAGTTTGAATAACTTTATAGTACAGGAAAATTCCGTTAATCTACATACATATTTACTTCAAGATGAATTTGTGTTTGACTGGTTGTTATTATATATACCACAGCCTCTGGATGGTCTATTATGTCCATAAGTGTTACAAACTGTTAGATTTTATTTATATCATTTTGTAGGGAAGCATTCTTTTCAATTAAGATAAGCCCAGGAATGTTATTAAAATTTCTCCAATTTTAAAACAAAACAAACATAACTATTTTAGTAAGTCCTTTCTAAAACAGGTAAGATTTTGATTATTTCAATTTTCAGCTATACTTGAATGTGTGTAAACATAACTACATTTAGTGATTGTTAGATGTCTTTAGACTGGACACTGAAGATAGTTTGAAAAGAGTGGAGCAGTCAATCAGAAAACGTTTTGCCTCTAGATCAAACTCTACTCCTCTCCAATTGTATCTTCAACAGCCAATAAGAGCTAACCATGTATTTAATAGGAGTATCTTGTTTCTAGATCAAACTCTACTCCTCTCCAATTGTATCTTCAACAGCCAATAAGAGCTAATCATGTATTTAATAGGAGTATCTTGTTTCTAGATCAAACCCTACCCCTGCCAAACTACAGCCAATTAGAACTGATAATATATATATATATATATATATATATATATATTTAATGGAAACATCTTGTTTTTAGAATGAACTCTACTCCTCTCAAACTATATCTCTGTCAACTAATCAAATATCTCCAAAACTAAATGCACATAGTACACATTTTTCTGTGTGTTCTGACAAATCAGTGACATTATTCATAGTTTCCAAAATAAAGAATCTTTAACATTATAACAAAAGTAATAAAGACCAATCAACAATTCCAGTAAAAGTACAAAGTACTAGAATTGTTGACTGGTCTTCATTCTGCATTAGGTCACATTTCTTTATTAATATAGGTATGTTTTGGCCTAGCACCATAATAATTAATGAAAAATTAATCTTAGGTTATCTTTTCTAAAATTACTTAAAACTGTTAAGAAAAGCAACTTCAACCACGCTGGCCATATGTTGGTTATGGAAGGGTTTACAACATAAGTTCAATGTATTCAATTACTTATTGAGTTCATACTCCAATTCTTTATTTATTGGAACTACCTTTTTATTATTTGAAGCACACTCCACTTACCCAAATATATGAAAAGAAACCAACCTAGAACAACTAAAATTGGAGACTTGTTCCTTAAGCCTGTTATGTTCATCTGATTACATGTATGTTCAGTAGGGTTTATATTGCTCACTTTGAAGTCATTTCGTACTGAATCTTTATTTTTGTGGGGAACAAAAGGAATTGCTGCAGAGTCAAAAAAAGTATGGCTACAGCTCTGGTATATGAAACGGTGAAGTTTCTAAGAATAGGGGGATTTCTTGAGAAATTTTTACAGAAAGGCAACACTTACCACGTGAAATTACCTGCTGCTATGAGAGCTCCACTCCTGGAAACACGCTGAATGTCTACACTCCCATGTTGTGACATCATCTGTGCCAACTGAAAAACAATACACTCAAGTTATTGGTGATATAAGAACATTTTTAGATAACTTTGGAATATTAGGACCACATCTTCATTTGGTATAAAAAATAATAATAAATAAATCCCTATTAATTTTTACAATTATTAAAATCATGTGAAAGTCTCAGTAAATTTTGTTTACACAATAAGACACGAACATAAAAGCAGAAGAGTCTTTTGTGCTAAAAATGTGTGTGTGTGTGTGTGTGTGTGTATATATATATATATATATATATATA
>NW_013666406.1:215096-216661 GCF_000517525.1 Limulus polyphemus
AGGTAAGAGGAGGCCAGGAGTTTAAATGAGAGAATTCCTTTATAAAGATATCTAATTAGTCAATTAACAATAATATAGCAAAATAATATATACATATCACAACTAATAATAATAGTCATAACTTAATGTATTCAAGACACCTTGAAAGAAAATGTTAACTGTATTTATTTTGAAAATGTATATAATATGAATGTTTTTTAAAATAGCAACTTAAAACTCTTAAATACTAAAAATATAATTCATACATAAGAATTTATAAGTTAAAAAGAAGCATCTACACTTTGGGCCAGTGGGTGTACTATAAGAGTGATGGTCAAATTCCACTATGCATTTGAATTTGACTGTTACTCTTATAGTGCACCCACTGACTTAAAGTATAAATATTTTTTAAAATTTTTTTATTAAAGGATATGAACCAAGGGCTCTCAAATCCAAAGTCTAGCTCACTAACTACTGGGTTATGCTTAGCCCATATAAAAAGAATAAAGTATAAACCTGACTGGTTATGAAGTGAACCCCCGCCCATTCATAAGACCCAATTAATCTACTCAATCTCCCTGTCACTGCAACTGTTTCTTTCTTAATTCAAGATCTGGTAGTGTTTCATCTGCTTCGACATTCAAGTAATTGTGCCTATGAAGACTTCAATGAAAATCACTCAAAAAAAGGAATACTGTTACAATCCTATTGACCACAGGATATAATGAATATCCACTAGGTTTGATATGTATAACAGTGCTCAAACCAAACACAGGAAGTTTACCCTCATTGCACTTCTGGTATACTATTGCAAAATGTACATTCTCAATTCACTCCAGAAGAAGGTCTATCTTCCAAAAGCTCTCAGGCAGTCACGTCACAGAACATAGTATACTTTACATTTGTCTCTGTAGAGAGAGAGAATATTTTTCTATTGTTTCTTCTTCTTCTTCCAAACACTTTTTAATTGATCGCCATTTTTTCATTTCTCAACAGACTGACTTGAAACTTGGTAGGGTTATATGTTGATCCTATACAACCAGATGCTTCTTTCTTTTTTTTAACAATTACTCTGCCTTATGCCTTATTTTGGCCAACTTACATGGAATATGGTACAAATATACAAATGCACAAAGCTACAAAACAGTATCTGCACATAAAAACTTGATAATGAGGACCCCACTCTAAAGAAATTAAAGGTTCTGAGATGGCTTCACTAGGTAATAAAGTTTTTTCATTCTTAAGTCAAGCCGTCTCGAAACTATTAGTATTTGCACATAGCCATCCATACTTTTGAAGTCAACATCACCCACTGCCAACTTTAGTTACTTTTATCTGACTGAACAGTGTGATTTTGCCATTACTGTTATAATGCACCCTTGGCCCCAAACAAAACGTTTAATGCATGAATGGGACATGATTAGTTTTTGTAACTTTTGCATGGGAAAAATTAGCACTCTTTCTAAATTTTTTAATATTAAAATGGAAGCATTATTTTTCCCCATAAAAGTAAGATACAATTAACAAAACTAGTGTAGTGAAAAACAAAATGAACATGTACATCAATATAAGCTAAAAAACAAATT